>NC_036857.1:31722087-31722726 GCF_002910315.2 Salvelinus sp. IW2-2015
AAACGAAAACGTTTTTTTTAAGCGATCGAACGAGCGTGCTCACGCTGGAAGTAGAATGTATATGAGTGAACAAGAGAAAAAAAAGACAGGCCTGGCCGCGAGTGTCAAATTAGAAAGGAAGTTGATTTTTCTAACGTCTACGCGGAGCAATYCTGGTAAAATAAGCGAACACATRGCGTGGGTCGTTTGTAGAAAAGTAATTTGAGAAATTGTTATAATCTTCCCTATGCCAAGTAGACTAAAGATGTAATTTAAAATGTAAGCTAAGGTTTATCAGTCAAATAGGCTACATATTTGAAAACAATTGCAGCCTACCTGTGTTGATTTCAATTAAAAGGCACATAGCATAGGCAGGCTACAGCTAGAAAACTCGAGGTCCCGTTTGTAGAAGAACAAGACTGGGTTGTCGATTAACAACTCTGGTTTATTATCTACAACATCATTGTGAGCTAGCCAAGCAACAACAGTTTAGCCTGTCTAGCCCCAGCGTTCCGCTAGCGGAACTCCTCCCACATTCCACTGAAAAGGCAGAGCGCGAAATTCAAAATATATTTTTTAGAAATATTTAACTTTCACACATTAACAAGTCCAATACAGCATTTGAAAGATACACATCTTGTGAATCCAGCCAACATGTCC
>NC_036857.1:31723174-31727096 GCF_002910315.2 Salvelinus sp. IW2-2015
TATTCGATAACTCCATCAGATGACAGTCCCTATAACAATCAGTTATACATACACTTAGTTGGTTTTTGCAAAAGTGCATGATTAACGCGAAATCATGTTACGACACACTGTGCTAACGTTAGCATCTTTTCCCAGAATGTTGCGGATATTCTACTAGACCTCCTCAACCTATTTCTGACCAAATAAACTATTCATAAAC
This sequence comes from Salvelinus sp. IW2-2015, assembly GCF_002910315.2. Lineage (NCBI taxonomy): Eukaryota > Metazoa > Chordata > Actinopteri > Salmoniformes > Salmonidae > Salvelinus > Salvelinus sp. IW2-2015. Next base: position 31,723,374 of record NC_036857.1, read on the forward strand.
ATTACAAAAAGAATACATGTTGTCATTAGGAAATTATAGATACACTAGTTCTTAATGCAACCGCAACATGTAGAATTCAAAAATAACTTTCTCTACACATTTAAGGTTAGGCTTATGGCGAGATAGTGACAAAACCCTGACGCAAAACTAATAGTACACCAGTTCGACAGTATATGAAATATAAATCAAAAATGAGTCCTACTTTTTATGAGCTTCCATCAGAATGTTGTAACAAGAGTCCTTTGTCGGGAACAATCGTTGTTTGGTTTTAGAATGTCCTTTGTCCCTCTTGAATTAGCAAGCGCACTAGCCAAGTGGCAAGTAGCTCTCCATCGTCAAAAAACACAGACAACGCAACACGCCTAACGTCCCGAAAAAATATCAATATTCTAATAAAACTATATTGAAAAAACATACTTTACGATGATATTGTGACATGTATCAAATAAAATCAAAGCCGGAGATCGTATTCGCCTGTAAAGACAGCTTTTCAGAAGGCAATTACAGGTCCCTCCACGCGCCTTGCAGAAAACAAAAAATTGAGGACACGTCATTCCAAGAGGGTTAATTCCACCTCAGGCCAACATAATCAACTCCTTTCTCATCTCACTTCCTCTTGACATCTAGGGGAAGGTGTATGACGTGCACGTATAGTCATACGTATCATGCCCATTTATAGGCAGGTGCTTAAACAGAGCATCGAATTCAGACTTTCCACTTCCTGGTCAGAAAGTCTGCTGCCAAATGAGTTCTGTTTTACCCACAGACAAAATTCAAACGGTTTTAGAAACTAGAGAGTGTTTTCTATCCAATAGTAATAATAATATGCATATTGTACGAGCAAGAATTGAGTACGAGGCCGTTTAAATTGGGAACGATTTTCCCCCAAAGTGTAAATAGCGCCTCCTATCCTCAACAGGTTAGCATAGGTACGGTGGCTCCCTTAGGTCATCTAAGGTGAGTCAAAAGGAACTCACAAAAGTAACTCCCAGGGGCTATATACCGAACAAATACAACTGTTTGTTATGGATTTTCAAGACAACGCAGCGTATGTGAATTGATTCTGTCTACTCTCGCACGCAATGCAAATTTCACGCCGTTGACGGGCATCTCTCAATGTGATTTTGGCTTAATGAGAACAAACTGTAACATCAAAGATGTAAGTTAACACAACTTAGTCAGAAGAGGGTGATATAACTACATTCATACACGCATCCCTTTGAAAGAGACCTCCGGCAAGTACCAAAGCCATCTTTGATGAGTGTTTGCGAATACAAAATGTATTGTTGGATTCAGGGTAAACTTTGAACATTGTTATTAGCATAAGCATAGTATATAAGAAGTGGAAGTGACTGGTTTTTATGTCAGAAGTTAATGGTTCTCTGTAGAAAGACAGAGTGGCTGTGGAATGTGCTGGGTGGAGTCATGGAGTGCGATAGGTAATACGGGTGGCCATCTGTGGATTAGGCGAAGGAGGGGTTGAGGTCAGGAGGTCAGGTCAGATCCCCTGAAGGGAGAAATAATGGTTTATTATCCTGTTACCCTCTTCCTGTCGAACCATAAGATGTAAGGATTGGAGAGAAGGAGGGGTGTCTAAAGTGGAGTATATATKTACTTGTGATGTTGGGAACATGTCTTTGTCTGAATASAGTTGTCGACCCTTTGGGAAGAATTCAACTTGGTTCAGCTTCTCTAGTGTCCGTGAGTTATTTACTCTGAAAAATTAGAACCCAACAGTATTTATTGGTCAAATATTTGGGGAAGCCTGGCATCCATGATTACACGCCACTTGCTACATTGAAGTTAGCGAGAGAGCAAGTCGCAAGGACAGTGGCACAACGGGCAATATGCTATTCCTCCTCTGCCTCTCTGTAGGCGAGCYAAGCACTGAAACATTCAAGATAAGAGAGTGAGAGGTGGTGGTGGTGGCAGTGGTGGGGGAGGAAGATGGTGGCCCATTTGTCAGCGTTTATGGATCTTTCCGGCTAGGGACGAGGCGAGCGAGCACCACAGCTATGCATTAAAAATGACACCCAGTGTGAGTTTCCTGATAAATGCAATCTCTCGTGTTCTCCTTCCTATCTTCCTCAGGACTATCTGGTTATTTACCATCATTGTGCCTGCCTGTGTACTGAGAGACTGGGTGTGCACCTTGTAGCTAGTGCTCTTTTTATTGAAGCATAGGGACACCCTCATGGCTATGGCCCTGACTGAGACAATAGCAAAGTATGAAGGCGGATGTGAGGTTATGTGAGGATGGATGTGAGGTTATGAAACAAATAGAGTCATACCTGTGAGCTCAATAAACAACTCCTAGTGCAGTGCAGAGTTAATCACTAAGACGCAAAATACCTTTGTGACTGAGCAAAATAAAAACGTTGGTCTCTGATAATCTATGCAGTCACTCAGGTTGTACAGCAATTAGTATTCAGTCACTCCGACACCACACTTGCTGTCAGTTCCCTGAGTGAATAGACAAGTTTATACCTTGGAAAAGCAAATCACACACAATCCCTTATAACAGGCTTCCTCATTGATTGCAACTGCTATTAGCATCATCCAAAAACTGTTTACAATTCACAGGAAGAACAATAGCCTAAATAGCCTAGTCTATTTGGCATCAATTCTTCACATGGACATCAATAATGTACTACAAAGGAGTTTTTTTGACAGTCAGACCTGTGAGCAGGGGCGGACTGAAACAATCATTTAGACCCTGAATTTGACTCCATACCAAACCACCAGTCCGCTAAGTMTGTAGGCTAACCCTATTTGTTTATGTAACGGGTACCAAGCTAGTTATACATTTGGACACTATGTTCATCTGGGAAGAAAGTTATCCACATTACAAAATACAAATATTTGGGACTGACCAAAAAGTAGCCTATCTGAACACTGCGTTTTCAAGGTATGCTATGGCTATGGGTGCATGTACAAGGCTAGACACACAAAACAATTAGCCTACACTTTTTAAAAAGAGACTGAGATATACAGAGTTAGCTCAAATGTTCAAATTATTATCTTTATATTCAAGCGTCAAGTATATCAAAAGTATCAAAAAACTTCACACACACACATTCACGGAACTTGAACATAAGCTACAATGTAAGTAAGTATAATACAAAAGTCGAAAAAGCACTACTCTACAAAAAACGGTAGATTACAATGTTCCCTCACTGCTGTCCATAAAGCCAACAGCACACAATAAACACATCTATACACTGAGTCAATGAAATTGAACATTGGCTACATGGCTGCAAGTATAATATGAAAGTCCAAAAAACATGCCTCTGTACAAAAGCTTTAACTCACAGCAAATGTTCCTTCACCCYTGTCAGCCTGTTAAGGAAGAGTCATAGCATAGCTGCTTCAGAGTAACCAGTAAGTAATTACCACTAGTAACAATATAAGCTCAAAACACTAGCCATGATTTTCGGCCATGTTTTCCAAGTTATATGCAGCTTCGTGTCTGTGTCCTCTGTAGCTAAGCCCACATTAACCAATAACTTTAACTACATCAATCACATGTTCCATGACCTGCKTCCTCTTTCTGACCTGGTCTCATTGAACTGACATTTGCTTATCACTCAAAAGGGTACAGATGTCTGTACTGAGCTTTGCTGGCTCTCTGTTTTGTTGGATTTGCATTGGTCATTGAACTGACATTTGCTTATCACTCAAAAGGGTACAGATGTCTGTACTGAGCTTTGCTGGCTCTAAGGG
>NC_036857.1:31728076-31729787 GCF_002910315.2 Salvelinus sp. IW2-2015
TGATATAATTCCTCCACGAAGACGTAAGACGTGCAGACTGTTTGGCCTACCGGCCGTTGTGTCACTATTATTAGCTAGGCTACTTAGCTAGCCATGCTGGGTGTCGTGTGTGTGGTTTAGCTAGTGTTTTTGACTGACCTGGTCCCTTACTGGCGAACATGTCGCTTATTTTGCAGCGTCTGTGGCAAGGGACTTTCTCTTTTTTATTCTCTCCCTCTCTGCTCCACCTTTCCTCTTCTGACTGTCCATTTCGCCGTGCGACTTGTCTAAAATGTTATCTGTAGAGAGGCAGGTAGACGGTTGCTATGTGCGTCGCGGATAGACCTGATGTCATTTTTGGTGTGGGGACCCTCGCGCGGGGACACTGCAGCGGGGACACTGCTGGTCAAGTTGACTATTCACAGCAGGACAAAACGACCCTCAGGCCACCGGGAAATGTCCCGGTGCTCCCGAAGACCAGTCCGCCATTGCCTGTGAGTTCACAGAAAGAGAGAGGTGTGTGTGATACACGGTGAATGAAACAGGGACGATAATGAAGATAAAGCAGTGTTAGTTTGGTGAGGAGCAGCACTGTTAGAGACGGTGGGCTATCTGCAAGGGAATGAGAGGAATCTGTCAGGGCTGTACACTCCTCAGCATTTGTGGAGTAATGAATCTTACACTAGACGAGCCTTCACTGCCACCTGTGCCTCCCCGATTAACGCATCCAACTAATTTGCCAAACAGGGGGTAGCTTAGCATAGCCACAAAACTTGAGGAAGCACTTGACTCTCCAAACTGGAGCTAACAGCCGGTCTGGAATAAACTGCTGAAGTGGACCTAGTATACCTGCCAAATTGAACAAAATCCCCTGCCTAATTTCAACTAGTACACCTGACTGCAGGAAGCTCACCAGCTAACCTTTTAATAAAATGCCAATCTTGCATATCCAACTTGAGCTAGCACATCCATCAACTTGTGGCCGGCACCCAAACATAGACTTCAAGCTTTATAGACCGGTTGTCTGTAAACATCATGAAAATGTGCACGCGCATTAATGTGGCCGGAAGGGAGCGCATTGTTATGATTCTGAACGTCAGATAGCGAGCAACAATGACAAGAAACAGCCATGTGGGCAATTGTAAGAGGCTCGTTTCAGCTTGTTATTGTAAGGATCGATGCTGGAGACGAGAAGCAAGTACAGGGAGTGAACATTTACTGGAAAACGGACATCAAACCAAAACAAGAACAGCGTCTGGACAGGGGGGGACCAACTGAGGAACAGACAGATATAGAAGGGCAATCAACAAAGTAATGGAGTCCAGGTGAGTCCAATATTGTGCAGCTGCGCGTAACGATGGTGACAGGTGTGCGTAATGAAGGGCAGCCTGAGAGTGGGAGCGGGAGCAGGCGTGACAGTTAAATRTTGTTATTGATACCATGTCTTGTTTTGAGGTGTTTTGACTGGTGTCATGTCTCTGCTAATATGGTTTCGCTAGCTAGCTAACCAACAACTGTAAATACGTAATCAAATCAAAGTTTATTTYTCACGTGCGCCGAATACAACAGGTGTAGTAGACCTTACAGTGAAATGCTTACTTACTAACCAATGGTGTGAACAAAAAAGGTACGTGTGTGTTTGAAAAAAGAGTAGCAAAAAGGAGTAAGCAAGGTAATAGCAGACACCTGTTATAGTCTGGCTTTTGAGGGTAGTATCGTATTACCTGTAGTT
>NC_036857.1:31730571-31735308 GCF_002910315.2 Salvelinus sp. IW2-2015
TTGTGAGACTAGTAGTCCCAAATCTCGCGGTGCTACGTTCGAGTGGTGTTGGTTTAGGTGTCCCCTAGTTGTTTTTGAGTCGACTCGACGGTGGGCTCGCCGTCACACTCTACATAAAATGACATCAGTTGGCTCGAATAATCGTGCTTATTTTCTGGCACGAGCCGTCAATGCATGTGGCACACGGGAGTTTTTCCTACCTCTCTGCCTCTTCTTTTATATCATGCATTACTCCTACAATCTTTTAGAGGCAAGTCGCTCCCGTCCCCTCCATCTAGTTTTCACCATTTCCTTCCGCTTCTGAGCATCGGCGTCACAATTGTTTGCAGGTCTAGAAGGAGGACTTGGATAATAAAATGGTGATTAAGGGCCTAGGTAGGAAGGGGAGAGGGCAGGTAGAATAAACAGAGTTGCATAGTAGGATAAGCGATGTCCGCTTGTGGCCACGAAGAACAGCTGATTGCAGTCAATAAATTATTGGTTGGTGTGCGCACGACATCGTCTGCGCGAGCTTAAGGGGGAGCAACGAAGGTCACGTTCCAAGTATAGAGCTATAGCTAAACCAAACAGACGCACGTGTGAACAGACATTCCAGCCAAGCAGGGGCCGTAAGCACTCAAAAGTAGCCTAAAGGCAAATAACCCTTACAGGTGACAGCAAACCGCGGGGCGAGTAAGTGGCCCGGTGCTCCCGAAGACCAGTCCCCGACAACAGTCCTGACTACGTTCTGCTACCGTCTTTGTGACGCTTCACGAGTAGAGAGGAGTTATATCAAGAGCGATGCTCGATGATAGTGATAAAAATAGCCGCACTGATTAAGTAAATGTGAGAAACTTAGGGAGACCGATATAATGTTGATAAAGTCTAAGTATAAAAAATAAGTTAGAACTCAAGAGACTATGGGTACTTGCTGAGGGCAGGTGAGCAGTACCAGTCTCACTGACGATCGGCTCGAGGACTATCTTGTCAAAGGCTAGGGGCATAGTGCGAAGAGGTAAAACTCACGTGAGAAACACGGGGCTCTGTACAGTACACGTCAAACCATAATACATCCATTCGAGTCAGCAATACATGTGAGAGCGCTTGTGTAAGTGTCACATTGGAAGAGCGCTAAGACGTGAAGCAAGAATGAACTTATTGGCTGCACCGTGTGCCCTCCATCTCACGATTGATCAAGCAGACATCGCATATACAAAGTCTATTTTGGACTCACCAAAAGACAGAGGGTGTAAGCAGGCTCTGGCGTAAGCACTTAACAAGAAGGACACTTGAGGAATCGCACCATATTAAGAGGTCGCATCTCTCTCACAAACTGTTTGTATGTTATACAGCCGCAGAATGTTCATTCTTGAGAAAAATTAAGTGCCTAACTGCTTGAGCTTGGCTAGAAACACTATGATCCTAGTAACTGAGATTGTATGATAATAGAGTTTTTCTTTGCAAAGGTGGAGGACCTGCCACAATTGAAAGCCAGCAGCAACTAAGAGATCGCTCGCTTGCCTGAAGGATTTAAGACTCATGTGTACAAGAACTCGCTTGTAAGCATGCGAGAAGCTTCGGATCCAGGCATTATCCACCTGTTTCTAGAATACACAATTCGCACGCACGAAATGCTTGCATGATCGCCTATACCTATGGAAGTAGCTAAACTGTCAACGAGTCCCAATCATGCAAACCCATAAACTATGTTGGTAGCGGCGCGCTCAGACGCATTTTAGATTATTGTGCTTCATAATTCTTATAGGGACATTATTTCAGTAACGAAGTTATATGTATAAGATCGGGTTTAGGGCTGAGTATCACACACAATTCGCAATGAGAGAGCAATGAGTAGCTACGGAACAATGTTTATTACGGTTATTTCGATGTTAATTGGCCTCATGCTGCAGAGCGGAACACACAGAGTGGGAGCGTCAGTTGTTTCACAGTAGATGATGCATGGAGAAAGTGGTTCAGAGCCAGCAGATAGCGAGCACAGGAGAATAGCAAGAATAAGCCGAGATGAGGAAGCAAAAAAATTTTGTAAGAGGTTCGCTCTTCATTGTTGTTATTAGTATTGTCCAGCCATGATCCGTAATGTCGAAGGCTACTGGTATTGGCACGAGAAGCTCTATAGTATTCATTCAGTACGGGAGTGAAATTTAGCACAAAAACACGAGAACACTCACACACCAATCAGAGGTCATATCACGCGTCAATTGTGTGAATATCACGGGCTGGCCGAAAACGATGGCACAACTGAGGAAAGAACACGAAGAAATTGGCTGATCAAGAAGGGCAAATCAACCAATCGAAAGTGAAATCGCGAGTCTCCAGAGTTCCGAGTTTGCACTCTAGTCTACATGTGTTAGTGCAGCTTGCGCCTTGTGCTTCAAGCCGAATAGAGAATGAGCTATCACGGTCGTCGCGCTAGTAGATGGGAATGATTTGTGGTGCAAAAGGTAGAGCGAATAGTGGGAGGGATGCGGGAGAGCAGAGCGTCGCACACTGGCCTTACAATAATCCAAGTATGAAGTTATTATCAGCATACATGAAGTAAAGCGCAAGATAGCCGATATAGGTATGGTTGAGGTTGGCTCAGAGTAGCTCGTACTCTGTCGTCGCTCCATTTGAGTCAGTTGCTAAGCATAATGGCTGAGTTATCGGCTACGATAGCTTAGAAACCCTTTTCGACAACGAGTGTGATAAGTTAAAATGCACATGATCTAAAAGGTTATTTTACAATTCGACGGTGACGCGAGTCACGCACAAGAGGTAGGAGTGCAGGGTCATGGAGTAACTCGCGATGTGTGATGTAGTTATGACATTGTTGTCTATATTTCGAGTCAACAAATTGTGGTGGGTGACTATAAAACAAGAGGTACCAGCTGCAGTTGTGTTGTTTTGAAAAAAGAGTAGCAAGGCTATATAACAGACACCTGTTAGTCTGGCTTATTGAGGTAGTATGGTATTGTAGGTTGGTTAAATTGACTATGCATATATGATGAAACAGAGAGTAGCAAGAAGCGTAAAAGAGGGGTTGGTGGGACACATGCAGATGCCCGAGATTACACGGAAAAGCTGGGATAGCGTAGGACCGCGTTCGACGTGGCGGGGCAAAATCTATGGCGTTATGTGAGTATGTATTCTTGTAAGCTAGTAAATTTGTATTTACTGTATGTGGTAAATGTATCTGACTGAGATTTGGTCTGAAGAGCATAGATAAGCTGACGATGAGATTATCTTCGCCAGTGACCAGAGACGTTCGAAGAGGGGGTGAGGATAAATTTGGTGCGTGGTGCTATCGAGCGACAATGTGTTCTGATTTGGGACTTGTGGCATGAACCATTTTAGGTTCCTGTTCAGGAGATATATACTGGCTTGGCGGGCTAAAAACTGCCTGAGAAGCCTTTTTGTCCTAGACTTGCGCACTCCCGCGTCTGCTTGCCATGCGGTAGTAGAGAGAACAGTCTATGACTGGGGTGGCTGGGGTCTTTGGCATTTTTTTAGGGCCTTCTCTGACACCGCCTGGTGTAAGGTCTGGATGGGCAGGCAGCTTTGCCCAGTGGATGTACTGGGCGACGCATACTCTGAAGTGCTTGCGGTCAGAGGCGAGCAAATTGCCCGTACCAGGCAGTGATGCTAGCCAGGTCAGGATGCTCCTCGATGTTTGCAGCTGTAGAACCTTTTGAGGCATCTCAGGACGCCATGCCAAATCTTTTTAGTTTCCTGAGGGGGAATAGGCTTTGTCGGTGCCCTCTTCACAACTGTCTTGGTGTGTTTGGACCAATCTAGTTTGTTGTTGATGTGGACACCAAGGAATTTGAAGCTCTCAACCTGCATTTGCACAATGAACACAACAWGTGTTCATTGTGCAAATGTATTTATTAAAATGATCAAAGCTTGATGATTAGTTGATTATTTCAATCAGCTGTGTAGTGCTTGGGCAAAAACCAAAATGGAAGCCCTCGGGTCCCGAGGACCGAGTTTGGGAAACCCTGGTCTAAACCAACCATATCTGTTTTGCTCTATAGATGCACACGAGTCAGTTTTGTTGCTAAACAACCAACCCATCTATTGAAACTTGCTTTGAAATGTGAGCTACTAGGCCTACACCAACCAAAACAGTGCTATATGATAGGTGGGAAAAGGCTGCATAAATATGATCCCCAATCAGAGACAACGATAGACAGCTGCCTCTGATTGGGAACCATACCAGGCCAACAAAGTAATAAAAAACATAGACTGCCCACCCTAGTCACACCCTGACCTAACCAAATAGAGAATTAAAAGGATCTCRAAGGTCAGGGCGTGACAATAACATATGCATGCATTAACGCCCTTCTATCCCTCCCTCCACTCCACCAACSAAATCTGCCTTTACTTATTCATAGAAACAGTAAATACGATCTCTTCGTGTAAATGACTAAATATGGCTATTTGCATAATGGCAGCCATGTTGATATGCAATGGGATCAGTCAATTATTGGGATGATGGTGCTGTCCTGTGTCTCTATGCACTGATGGAGGAGGCATAGACACGACTGTCACACTATGTCATACAGTAGTAGCCAGTATATGTCAGTTATAAGATGGAAGATTGTCAGGACTGACCAGACACCAGCTATAAAAACCAAGACATCTGCACCTCTCTGGGAATTTCTTTACAAAACTACACATCTACACCAACCGGTAGGCTTGTCTCACAAGGCTCTAGAGTATTATGCAAAGCAGTGGTTTAAAGTACACAAGTAAAAA
>NC_036857.1:31739958-31745542 GCF_002910315.2 Salvelinus sp. IW2-2015
AAAAGAGAGAGATCAAACAGGGGTAGCTTAGCATAGCCACAAAACTTGAGGAAGCACTTGACTCTCAACTGGAGCTAACAGCCGGTCTGGAATAAACTGCTGAAGTGGACCTAGTATACCTGCCAAATTGAACAAAATCCCCTGCCTAATTTCAACTAGTACACCTGACTGCAGGAAGCTCACCAGGCTACCTTTAAAAATGCCAATCTTGCATATCCAACTTGAGCTAGCACATCCATCACTTGTGGCCGGCACCCAAACATAGACTTCAAGCTTTATAGACCCGGTTGTCTGTAAACATCATGAAAATGTGCACGCGCATTAATGTGCCGGAAGGGAGCGCATTGTTATGATTTGAACGTCAGATAGCGAGCAACAATGAAAAGAAACAGCCATGTGGGCAATTGTAAGAGGCTCGTTTCAGCTTGTTATTGTAAGGATCGATGCTGGAGACGAGAAGCAAGTACAGGAGTGAACATTTACTGGAAAACGACATCAAACCAAACAAGAACAGCGTCTGGACAGGGGGGACCAACTGAGGAACAGACAGATATAGAAGGGCAATCAACAAGAATGGAGTCCAGGTGAGTCCAATATTGTGCAGCTGCGCGTAACGATGGTGACAGGTGTGCGTAATGAAGGGCACGCCTGAGAGTGGGAGCGGAGAGCCGTGACAGTTAAATCTTGTTATTGATACCATGTCTTGTTTTGAGGTGTTTTGACTGGTGTCATGCTCTGCTAATATGGTTTCGCTAGCTAGCTAACCAACAACTGTAAATACGTAATCAAATCAAAGTTTATTTATCACGTGCGCCGAATACAACAGGTGTAGTAGACCTTACAGTGAATGCTTACTTACTAACCAATGGTGTGAACAAAAAAGGTACGTGTGTGTTTGAAAAAAGAGTAGCAAGGCTATATACAGACACCTGTTAGTCTGCTTATTGAGGTAGTATGATATGTAGGTATCGTTAAAGTGACTATGCATATATGATGAACAGAGAGTAGCAGAAGCGTAAAAGAGGGTTGGTGGACACATGCAGATAGCCCGGTTACCAATGTGCGGGAGCACTGGTTGGTCGGGCCAATTTAGGTAGTATGTCATGAATGTATAGTTAAAGTGACTATGCATATAAGATAAACAGAGAGTAGAGCAGCGTAAAGAGGGTTGGGGGGCACATGCATCAAATAGTCCGGGTAACCATTTGGTTACCTGTTCAGGAGTCTTATGGCTTGGGGGTAAAAACTGCTGAGAAGCCTTTTTGTCCTAGACTTGCACTCCGGTACCGCTTGCCATGCGGTAGTAGAGAGAACAGTCTATGACTGGGGTGGCTGGGGTCTTTGGCAATTTTTAGGGCCTTCCTCTGACACGCCTGGTGTAGAGGTCCTGGATGGCAGGCAGCTTGCCCAGTGATGTATGGGCCGTACGCACTACCCTCTGAAGTGCCTTGCGGTCAGAGGCCGAGCAATTGCCGTACCAGGCAGTGATGCTACCAGTCAGGATGCTCTCGATGTTGCAGCTGTAGAACCTTTTGAGGATCTCAGGACCCATGCCAAATCTTTTTAGTTTCCTGAGGGGGAATAGGCTTTGTCGTGCCCTCTTCACAACTGTTTGGTGTGTTTGGACCAATCTAGTTTGTTGTTGATGTGGACACCAAGGAATTTGAAGCTCTCAACCTGCATTTGCACAATGAACACAACAGTGTTCATTGTGCAAATGTATTTATTAAAATGATCAAAGCTTGATGATTATTGATTATTTCAATCAGCTGTGTAGTGCTTGGGCAAAAACCAAAATGGAAGCCCTCGGGTCCGAGACCGAGTTTGGGAAACCTGGTCTAAACAACCATATCTGTTTTGCTCTATAGATGCACACGAGTCAGTTTTGTTGCTAACAACCAACCATCTATTGAACTTGCTTTGAAATGTGAGCTACTAGGCCTACACAACCAAAACAGTGCTATATGATAGGTGGAAAAAGGCTGCATAAATATGATCCCAATCAGAGACAACGATAGACAGCTGCCTCTGATTGGGAACCATACCAGGCCAACAAAGTAATAAAAACATAGACTGCCCACCTAGTCAACCCTGACCTAACCAATAGAGAATTAAAAGGATCTCTAAGGTCAGGGCGTGACAATAACATATGCATGCATTAACGCCCTTCTATCCCTCCCTCCACTCCACCAACGAATCTGCCTTTACTTATTCATAGAAACAGTAATACGATCTCTTCGTGTAAATGAGTAAATGTGGCTATTTGCATAATGGCAGCCATGTTGATATGCAATGGGATCAGTCAATATTGGGATGATGGTGCGTCCTGTGTCTCTATGCACTGATGGAGGAGGCATAGACACGACTGTCACACTATGTCATACAGTAGTAGCCAGTATATGTCAGTTATAGATGGAGGATTGTCAGGACTGACCAGACACCAGCTATAAAAACCAAGACATCTGCACCTCTCTGGGAATTTCTTTACAAAACTACACATCTACACCAACCGGTAGGCTTGTCTCACAAGGCTCTAGAGTATATGCTGCAAAGCAGTGGTTTAAAGTACACAAGTAAAAAATACTTTTAAGTAGTATATGTAATTTACTATTTATATTTTTGACAACTTTTGCTTCACTACATTCCTAAAGAAAAGAATGTACTTTTTATACCATACATTTTCCCTGACACCCAAAAGTACTCATTACATTTTGAATGCTTAGCAGGACAGGACAATTGTCTAATTCATACAAGAGAACATCCCTGGTCATCCCTACTGCCTCTGATCTAGCAGACTCACTAAACACATGCTTTGTTTGTAAATGATGTCTGAGTGTTGGAMCGTGCCCCTGGCTATCAGTAAATWAAAAAAATACAAGAAAATGGTGCSTTGCTAATATAGGATTTTGAAAGTWTTTATATACTTAAGTATATTTTAGCAATTTTATTTACTTTTGATACTTAAGTATATTTAAAAACAAATACTTTTACTCAAGTAGGATTTTACTGGGTGACTTTCACTTTTACTCAAGTATGAATATTGGGTACTTTTTCCACCACTGGTGTGTCAATTTAAGCATCAACCTTCACATCTTCCTGCACCCCTTTTAACTTGCCAACATTGGTTAACAACAAACGATTGAGAGAGAGAGTGAATCATTTGTCTGTTTATTACTTCAAAAGTCTCTTCAATCATTGCAATGAGTATCTCATTCCATATCACATCAGAGAGTTTTGCTCTCCTTTCTCGGGGGCTCTCTGTGATTACCTGTCAATAGGAGGGCCCCTCTCTCGCTCCCTCCTTCTCCCTCTCTTTTTCTCATTGTCTCTCTCCCTCTAKCCCTCTCTCTCCTCCTCCTGTCACTCTCATTATAAACAGTGGAGATTCTGAATCCTTCCACGTGTGTGTCTGAAAGGTCTGGCAATCTGTCAATGTCCGGCGGCCACGAGGCAACTGAAATTGGACTTGGCTGGAATGGGAACTGAGTTTGAAAATTGATGGGGAATGACAGCAACTGCCTAGAGGGGTTGCATTTTTAGATTGGTTTTCCCACTTCAGACTGAGTGAGAGAGGGAGATGGGGTGGGGGGTTCAATTGAGGCTTGTTACAGGAGACAAAATCAATTAACGTGCTTCATGTCCCCGTAGAGTTCCCTTTCGGCTGAGTGGAAATTCCCTCCAAACCTGGGCGCAAACTCACAACACCTCTGCACATCAGCACAATGACACTCAAGAAGCACTGTCAATACGAATGAGACCAGATAAGCCTAGGCATTTGTGGTTCTGGCACAATGGTACTTCTAGGTCTCAGGGTGTCGTCACTGCACAATGGTTACGAGTGCACACCCAGTTAACTAGCTAGCGATTCCACTTCGTCTATAAAGGCCTTGCTTTAGTTCTAACAGCTTAGCCACAAATACTTCCCTTCTCTTATCATGGTGTCCCCTTTGACCAAGAAAAGCAAGTTGATATAAACGGACAAATAGCCATAACAGCTACAGTGCCAAGAGATCAATTCCTTCAAAACAAATGAGTCTCCTAAAGAATGCGACAGTGAATAAAAGGAAAAGATGCAGTGCTTATGAAGGGTTCGCTAGCAGGGCTCCCAAACATTTGTCCGCTGAGATTCTGCCCGTTAGACGCCGTTCAGACAGAGGCCCGCAATTCACGTCACAGTTTGGAGGGAGTTCTGTCGTTTGATTGGTGCTTCCGTCAGTCTCTCTTCCGTTTCATCCCAGTCTAACGGTCAAGCAGAAAGGGCCAATCAGTCGATTGGTCGCATATTACGCGGCTTTCGTTTCGAAACCTGCGTCTTGGGCAGAACAGCTTCCCTGGGCTGAGTACGCTCACAACTCGCTTCCTTCGCTGCTACCAGGCTACTCCGTTTCAGAGTAGTCTTGGTTACCAGCCTCCTCTGTTCTGCGTCCCAGCTCGCGAGTCCAGCGTTCCCTCCGCTCAGGCTTTTGTCCAACGTTGTGAGCGCCACTGGAGGAGGGTCAGGTCTGCACTTTGCCGTTACAGGGCGCAGACTGTGAGAGCCGCCAATAAACGTAGATTAAGAGTCCTAGTATTGTCGCGGTCAGAGATGTGGGCTTTCCACTCGTAACCTTCCCCTTACGACAGCTTCTCGCAAGTTGACTCCGCGGTTCATTGGTCCGTTCCGTGTCTCTCAGGTCGTCAATCCTGTCGCTGTGCGACTGCTTCTTCCCGCGACATCTTCGTCGCGTCCACCCTGTCTTCCATGTCTCTTGTGTCAAGCCTTTCTTCGCGCCCCGTTCGTCTTCCCCCCCCCCCCCCCGTCCTTGTCGAGGGCGCACCTATTACAAGGTACGGAAGATCATGGACATGCGTCTCGGGACGTGTCACCAGTACTTAGTGGATTGGGAGGGTTCCGGTCCTGAGGAGAGGAGTTGGGTCCACTCGGGACGTGCTGGACCGTTCGTTGATTGATGATTTCCTTCGTTGCGCCAAGGTTCCTCCTCGAGTGCGCCAGGAGGCGCTCGGTGAGTGGGGGGTACTGTCATGTTTTGTCTTTGAGCATACATGTCTTGTCCCTGTGCTTCCCTCTGCTGGTCTTATTAGGTTCTTTCCCTCTTTCTATCCTCTCTCTCCTCCTCCCTCTCTCCTCTCCCGCTCTCTCTCTCTATCGTTCCGTTCCTGCTCCCAGCTGTTTCTCATTCTCCTAACGACCTCATTTACTCTTTCACACCTGTCCCTATTTTGCCCTCTGATTAGAGTCCCTATTTCTCCCTCTGTTTTCCGCTTCTGTCCTTGTCGGATTCTTGTTTGATTTTGCTTGTCTGTGTCTTGTTCCGCCCTGTCGTGTTTTTGCCTTCTTCAATGCTGCGTGTGAGCAGTGTCTATGTCAGCTACGGCCTGTGCCTTCCTGAAAGCACTGCAGTCTGTGGCGCTTCCAGTCGTTCCTCTCTACTGACGAGAGGATTTCAGTTCCTGTTTGGATTTACCTTTGAAATATCCAGGAGAATCATTGTTTGTTTAAGACTGGAATAAAGACTCTGTTTCTATTACGTCGCTTTTGGGTCCTCATTCACCAGCATAACAGATAAGGCTTAATAGCCTTCTC
>NC_036857.1:31749430-31751143 GCF_002910315.2 Salvelinus sp. IW2-2015
GCTAGCAGGGCTCCCAAACATTTGTCCGCTGAGATTAAGAAAGGCTATCTAAGCCTTATCCAAGGGGCTCAATACAAGGACAATATAACTACCCAAAAGAGAAATGCATTGAATCAAAAAGGGAGTGAAAGATTGGTCTGAGTCAGGAATGTGGCAAGCGGCAAGTATGTTCTTGACAGGAGGTAACAGCCTTTTCCCCCATATTATTGGGGGACTTGGCAGATTCAAAAAGAAACAGATGTAAAATCKTTAATCAATAATTTTGCTGAATACAGCTTAACCTGTCACAACAACTACTTAAGACATGTTTATATTCCAAATATAGTACATGAGTCCTATCATGAAATCATTTAAGATATCGTATTATGCAAGAAGAAAAAGTTKATTCAAAAGATAATTTTTGCTTTGATCAGTGATCAAACCCACGGTCAGCGAGAGGGAGATTGAAACAAATTCCTTGTTCTAACACAGTGGTTTTTACGTATGCAGAAGGCAATAGGTCCTTTTCAGGGTGATAAATTCTACATGCCATGGTAATAAACCAACCAGAAACGTCTGCTATTTCCAAGGTGGAACTGATAGGGATATAACACACACCAAAGCCTGGTTAGCTCTGCCACTTGTGGAAACGTTAAACACGTCCTTGCCCCAGGTATGTGAGTCTTGGAAGAGGCCGATCTCAGAGGTTAAGATGTGAAACAAATAGAGCTGTCACTAGAATTTTCTTTTAAAGCCTCGCTCCACAGTGCTCACATAGCATTAGAACTCAATTCAAGGTCCCCTCTAGGGATGAAACAGTTACTGGTTTCACGATAAGCCACGGTACAATTCCCAACGGTTAGTATTAGAGTTTCAAATTTWAATTATCATTAAACCATGTTTGATTGCCGAGGTTTGAAAAACTCATGGTAAATACTGTCCAGCATCAACCAAAGTTATCGACAGTCTGATGCAGTCGCAGCATGCAACGTGGGTTTTGTTTTGTGTGAGAACATGGCGGATGGCWGTGACTGCGCTCGGGAGATTTTTCAACCTTTTAAGAGGACCAAATCTGAAGTGTGGTCGTATTTTGGGTTTTACAAGAGCGCTGAGGGAAACTTAATCGAAGATGGTCACCCTGTCTGCAGAACTAAAAAATTGCTGAGAAAGGGGGAAACACTTCAAATCTCGAGTCATCTTCGTGACCACCAACCACTACTTTATAGCGAATGCAAGGTAAGTTAACTTTTAGCTCAATGCATGATGTGGGGACTTCGGAATGGGGGAAAATGTAATGGTTTGTCTGTCTAACTTGCTAATAGCTTGTCTATAATGTAAACTGAAGCTTTCAGTGTTACCTAGTCTTGTAAAACACGACGTGTTGTTCTGCTGCTGAATGCGTCGTGTGTCTGCAGACTTTATTCGCTCATTGCACACGATAACACATTATGTAGTTTAGTCACCCAACCAACATATTTTGTTCATTTAAAATCCGGCAGTCGTCGACTTGGTTGTAAAAGTGTTCCAACAGTAGAAACACTATAGACACTATAGACGCCTGATACAGCTCCCTGTATTTATGTCAATTGTTGAGCTCATTGCCCAAATTTAATTATATTAACTTCTTATGGCTGAAGGGGCAGTATTGAGTAGCTTGGAGAAAGGTGCACATATGTGCCCAGAGTAAACTGCCTGCTCCTATGTCATAGTTGCTAATATATGCATATTATCATT
>NC_036857.1:31751221-31755147 GCF_002910315.2 Salvelinus sp. IW2-2015
TTGGAGCTTTTTCTGGGGTCCGCATATTTCAACCAAGCTCTCATTGAAAATACAGAGAGATATGGATGGGTTTTCACTTCCTACGGCTTCACTAGATGTCAACAGTCAATAGAACTAAGTCTGATTACTCAATGTGAAGGGGGGTCGAAGGAGACAGAAATTAGTAATCACTGCCGATGAGGTGCCCACGCATTGAACTGGCGCGGTTCACGTAGTGAGCTCCGTTCCATCTCTCAATGATAGTCGATGCAATTCTCCGGTGGAACGTTATTCAAGATGTATGTTAACAACATTCAAAGACATTGATTCAGTACATCCTTTGACATGTTTCTACTGACTGTAAACGGAACGTTTGGACATTTCGTCACGTTATAGTGGTCGCACTTTGAGAACTTTGGGTTGGGGGTGTTTGGTAACCAATTCCGAAAGTAGCTAATTAATAGAATAACGGACATTAGACAAGATTCAAGCATTTATTGTGGACCTGGGATTCCTAGGACTGCATTCTGATGAATTCATCAAAGGTAAGGAAACATTTATCATGTATTTTCTGGTTTCTTGTTGAGTCCAACATGGCGGCTAATTTGGCTATTCATATGAGCTCCGTCTCAGATTATTTGGCATGGTTTATTTTTCCGTAAGTTTTTTTTGAAATCTGACACAGCAGTTGCATTAAGGAGAGGTATATCTATTAATTCCATGTGTATAATTGTATTATCATCTATATTATGATGAGTATTTCCGTGAAACGATGTGGCTATGCAAAGTCACTTGATTTTTTGCAACTAGTGAATCTAACGCCTCAATGTAAACTCAGATTTTTTTATATAAATATGAACTAGAATCAAACAAAACATGCATGTATTGTGTACACTGAAGTCCTATGAGTGTCATCTGATGAAAATAATCGAAGGTTAAGTGATTCAATTTTAGTTTCTATTCTGTTTTTTGTGAAAGCTATCTTTAGCTGAAGAAACAAACTGGCCAATGTGGTATTGTGATTGTGGTTTTGTGGTGACCTAACATAATCGTTTGTAGTGCTTTCGCTGAAAACGCCTATTTGAAATCGGACACTTTGGTGGGATTAACAACAAGATTACCTTTAAAATGATATAAYACACATGAATGTCTGAGGAATTTTAATTATGAGATTTCTGTTTTTTGAATTTGGCGCCCTGCACTTCGACTGGCTGTTGTCATATCGATCCCGTTAACGGGACTGTAGCCATAAAATGTTAATGTCAACACCTGCATATTGGATGTGTTTACATATGGCTGTATTGTTCTTACATGCACATTGGATGTGTTTACATATGGTTGTATTGTTCTTACATGCACATTGCTTTACTTGTGTTGCTTTTATATGCACATTTAATTTGCTTACTTAAGGTTGTATTCATTTAAACCTGCACTAGGGAAACTTTTACCTCTCATGGCCACATGGTGCCATCTTTAATGTTAATAAAACTTGGTGAAATMATTTCAGTGTGTGTATCAGTACTTTTTGAAAATGTCCAGCACATTTTAACAATACKGCAATAATACTGATAACCGTGATAATTTTTGTCACTTTAATCGTGGTATGAAATTTTCATCTCTAGTGCCCTCTAAACAGAATGAGGTAAATAACCTTTTTCAAAGTGGAATCATATTGAGCTAGCCTGGCTGACCCGCATACCCACGTGGAACACAGCGAGCTAGAGTTTGTTTGAATTAGCCTGGCAAATATTGAGCATGCATGAGGGAGGAAAGGGAAAGTTAGTGAGGGGTGGTGCTGGGGAGTATGACTTGCATGCACACGCAAACACATAAAGATACGCACCCAGTCACACTTATTTGTGACTAGGTACCGATCATCTTAATATATTTCACAGAGAGCTTCTCATTTCACCAGTGGTACTTTTTCCTCATTCCTGTGCTCATCACTTACCCACCCACCCACACACACTCCGAAACCTGAACTGAAGACCTCGGTTTAAAAGCTGACAGTGTTTTATATGACAGTGTTTTTATATACTTTTATTTTATTTTGAATCCTGCGGCTCTGTTGGGCTAAATTGCTGTGAGCGCTGATATCTGTCCCTGGATCCTGCCAGATTCCGTATAGGGGGAGAGACGCGAAAGCCCAGCTAGCATAGCTGGCTCGACAGRCTCAAGTGGAGGCCGCTATTGAACGTTTCCAMCATTGCAGGAGCTGTGTTTACTTTGCTTTGTTCTGGGACAATGTGGACCGCGCTGACTTTCAATGTAGCAACTGCTTGCTTGTGGAMGACTACAGGAGCGAAGTAGCTACTCTTAGCAAGCAAGTAGCAAACCTACATAAGCTACTGGGGAACCCACGCCCACCTACTTTTTKTTTTTCTTCCACCCCAGTAGCRGGACGCCGCTCTGGTCTGGTGGAYGTRTCMCCGCCSTGTCGGCTCTCCACAGCCGACTGYCCGGTACTGGGCWGGGTTCTTTCCCCGGAGAACAGAGCTGTTCTCGACCCAACCAACCAGCCATGGAGGGGTTCTCTGGGAACGGGGATCTCCATGGAGATGTTGAGCCCAGAACTGACACAGACTAGAAACAGCTTTGCCGCCCTGGATCCAGAGGTTCCGGCGCCTTCCTCCTTGGTGGCTTCCAATCAAGGTCGCAGGTACCTGCTTCTTTGTCCTCGGTTTTGTTTCCCTCTCCAGTGGCTTCTACTTCAGGTTCAGGTCCTCGGGGCTCCCAGCCTCACCAGACCGTGAGGCTGCCTGAGAGACCCGGCCCATTCAACATCACCAGCTGTCATCATAGGCAGCTCTATGGTGAGAAACAGCTCGGTCCCGAAGGCAAAATCCCTGTGCTACCCAGGAGCACGAGTACAGGACATAACAAGGCTGCTTCCGACTGTTCTACCACAGATGCCGGGAGCTGACACTGTATTAGTCCATGTGGGGTCAAACGACATCAAGAGGGCTAGCTCGGAACATTTAAAATGGATTTTAAAGAACTGATTTTAACATTAAAACTAAAAAAAACGGCCAATAATTTCAGGTCCGGTACTATCGTTGGGCCGCGGATGTGAAAGATTCAGCAGACTGCTGGCATTACACGTCTGGCTAAAAGACTACTGTTGCTCTGCTGTCACTTTTATTGATAACTTTGACACCTTCTGGAAAAAGAATATACTCCACAGGATATCCATCCAAATCATCTTGTCTTCTGGAATCTGTCCACACATTTCAAGGCTGCGTTGAAACAATGACTGGTAAATGATCCAAGACCAACTCAATTAATCCCTACCATTGTGACAATGAGTCATCATAATGCTGCATCAAATGTGCATGATCTTAGGGGCATTGGCAAACACAATGTAAGTAATTTAATTTATGTACCCCTAATTGCACTGAATACATTTGTTTATCCTACAGCTATTGTAGGCAGTAATCATGAGCCTATAAACYAGAGTTACACTGTTAGCACTGAGGCAGTGTGCATTAGTAGGAATACCACTTTATGCAGCTCACCCTACACTATCAGCTAAGTCTACCTCTGATAAGCTTCTCAGTAAAGCATTAAAAACAATCAAGCAACCCAGAAAAGTGCTAAAAATGGCCCATATTAACATATGTAGCCCAAGAAACAAGGTCCATGAAGTCAGTAACTTGCTTGTAACAGATGACATTCATATTCTGACTATCTCTGAAACTCACTTAGATAATACTTTTGATGAAACAGTGGT
Organism: Salvelinus sp. IW2-2015; assembly: GCF_002910315.2. NCBI lineage: Eukaryota > Metazoa > Chordata > Actinopteri > Salmoniformes > Salmonidae > Salvelinus > Salvelinus sp. IW2-2015. The sequence goes on from NC_036857.1 coordinate 31,754,931, forward strand.
AGCAATACATGGTTATAACATCTATCGAAAAGACAGAAATGCCAACGGAGGCGGTGTTGCGGTCTGTATTCAGAACCACATTCCTGTAAAGATAAAACTTTCCTTAGAGATGGTCAAATGTTAAATACTGTTGAAGTAATATGGSTACAGGTTCACCTGAAGCCCATTCTTGTGGGAAGCTGCTATAGACAACCAAGTGCTAATAGTCAGTATCTGG
>NC_036857.1:31755172-31757444 GCF_002910315.2 Salvelinus sp. IW2-2015
AACAAGATCCCACCCAACTAGGTGTAAACAATGAGCTTGCTTCACTAACAGCTCAAAATGATTCTTTTCCGGTAAACCTCTCAGGCGAAATCCCCGGAGAGACCAACGACCCCCCCCCTAGACCAGCGCCCCAATTCACATTCATGTCACATTGGGTAACGACATACTCCCCGGATGATCCAACAAAGAGATAGATATTGAGTTATATGAAAAAAACCCACACAAGATATCACACACCCTGTCCCTTAACCCTGAGGGAATATGAGCCAATATTATGGAAAGCTCTCTAGAGGTTGCGGGAAGTGACAGTAACCTCCCCCCTAACCCCTCCCACAAGAGCATACCAAAGGTGGCGGACTGACTCTAAATGAGGGAGAGCGTGCCGTGGTGGCATCCTAGCCTCAGGTGGCGGCTTTATCCGGTGCCTACGGGGTCGTAGACCCCGCTCTACTTTGCGATACTCCTCGCTAATAACCGTGGAAACCGGATCCGTAGATCGTCGCGCGGCAGGAACCGGACCGTAGATTCGTACCGCGCTTCGGTTTTAAGGAACCTTGACTGTGGATTCGTCAGCCCGAGGTTATGACCTCCGGGCCGTGGATTCGTCGCCAGGGAGGTCTTATATCCGACTGCGACCACACGCGATAACAGAAGAACGACCTTGTAAAATAACCTGAACATCATCGGAGGGCCCGGACCTCGATGAGGAGCTGGATTACTTCAGATCAATGCTATGTTTAAGATAGCAAAGTATATAAGTTTGGCAGGCCACTGATTGGAGGCATAAGGTAGGCTCAGTCCGCGTGACTGAACATGTAATACACACGTCAGACCATCAACTGGAAGCACTTGACTAGAGACGTAGGAGCCGACCTTTTTTTTAGAAGAAAGTACCACCTTGATGAAACAAATAGAACATGGAAGATATATAAAGAGATCTGATAGGTAAAAAGGCTTTGGGGCACCTTCTAATAAAGTTAGAATAGCTTGGGGGGAAAAAATCAACTTGGCTCCGTTATTGAGTATTATTCTGGACTGAGGTCATGGATGTCTCATTTCAATCAACAAAGCCCACTGATATTGGCTAAACGTACATTAATGATGACTTTTCATTGCCAAATAAGCGCAAACTGATGGGATGACATGCCAGCAACAAACAGCTGACATTACACGCATTCATAGTATATGACCAAATTATAAAAGGACGCAAGAAATTGTACTTTTGAATCTGGTAAAGTCATAGGAAGAGGTGAACAAAATTTATTGTTTGTCTATCAACAATGCAAGGACTGGTGGTCTGACAATCTGGATGAAAATAAAATGACTGAGGATAATAGCAGACAATATTGCCACTGCTATTTGCCACATCTTCAATTTAAGCCTACTAGAGAGCGTGTGCCCTCAGGCCTGGAGGGAAGCTAAAGTCATTCCACAACCCAAGAATATTAAAGCCCCCTTTACTGGCTGAAATAGCTGATCAATCAGCCTGTTACCAACCCTTAGTAAACTTCTGGAAAAAATTGTGTTTAACCAGATACAATGCTATTTTACAGTAAACAAATTGACAACAGAATTTCAGCATGCTTATAGGGAAGGACACTAAACAAGTACAGCACTTACACAAATGACTGATGATTGGCTGAGAGAAATTGATTATAAAATGATTGTGGGGCTGTCTTGTTAGACTTCAGTGCAGCTTTTGACCATATTGATCATAGTCTGCTGCTAAAAAAACATATGTACTATGGCTTTACACCCACTGCTATAATGTGGATAAATAGTTACTTGTCTAACAGAACACAGAGGTTGTGCTTTAATGGGGCGGCAGGTAGCCTAGTGGTTAGAGCGTTGGACCAGTATCCGAAAGGTTGCTAGATCGACTCCCTGAGCTGATAAAAACCTGTCGTTCTGCCCCTGAACACGGTAGGTAACCCTTTGTTCCTAGGCCARCATTGTCAATAAGAATTTGTTCTTAACTGACTTAACAAGTTAAATAAAGGTAAAAAAAAAATGGAAGCCTCTCAAATATAATCCAGTTTGAATCAGGGATTCCCCAGGGTAGCTGTTTAGGCCCCTTGCATTTTCAATTTTTACTAACGACATGTCACTGACTTTGAGTAAGCCAGAGTGTCTATGTATGCGGATGACTCAACACTATACACGTCAGCTACTACAGCGACTGAAATGACTGCAACACTCAACAAAGAGCTGCAGTTAGTTTCAGAGTGGGTGGCAAGGAATAAGTTAGCCCTAAATATTTCTAAAACTTAAA
>NC_036857.1:31757724-31760860 GCF_002910315.2 Salvelinus sp. IW2-2015
GAAGTCTTTCTATAATAAAGCGATGCTCTGCCTTCTTAACAACACTATCAACAAGGCAGGTCCTACAGGCCCTAGTTTTGTCGCACCTTGACTACGGTTCAGTCGTGTGGTCAGGTGCCACAAAAAGGAACTTAGGACAATTGAAATTGGCTCAGAACAGGGCAGCACGACTGGTCCTTGGATGTACACAGAGAGCTAATATTAATAATATGCATGTCAATCTCTCCTGGCTGAAAGTGGAGGAGAGATTGACTTCATCAATACCTTTATTTATGAGAGATATTGAATGCACCGAGCTGTATATCTAAACTACTGGCACACAGCTCGGACACCCATGCATACCCCACAAGACATGCCATAAGAGGTCTCTTCACAGTCCCCAAGTCCAGAACAGACTATGGGAGGCACACAGTACTACATAGAGCCATGACTACATGGAACTCTATTCCACATCAAGTAACTCATGCCAGCAGTAAAATTAGATTTAAATAACAGATTAAAAACACCTTATGGAACAGCGGGGACAGTGAAGCAACACAAACATTCGCACAGACACATGCATACACACACACACACATAGCATACACACGGATTTAGTATGGTAGATACGTTGTAGGGGGGGAGTATGTGCCTGAGGGCACACAGTGTGTTGTGAAATCTGTGAATGTATTGTAATGTTTTTAAAATMMTATAAACTGCCTTCATTTTGCTGGACCTCAGGAAGAGTAGCTGCTGCTTTGGCAGCAGCCAACGGGGATCCAAAATAAACAAATACAAATACACAGACACACTTAACACACACCGAAACAAAAACGCACAAACAGCTCTTTACTGGCCATTGATGGTGAATCTGTAGTTTGCGGATCATAGTGCTGACTGGCTGAGCTCTMACTGCTGATGAAGGCAGTGTTGCTGTATCTGGAGAGTCCTCTCTGTGCATTAGCCAGTCAATTCACATAAGCAGAACAATCTGGAGACGCCTGAGGAGATGACAGGGTCATGCAACTGATGAAAATGAAAAGTGCAGGGAGCCGACGACATAGCCCTTGGATACTTCATTATAGAAATCGCCTGCTAACATTCTTTTTTGGAGACAGTGATGAGGGGGAGTCGGGACTCATCTATAAGAGAGAGAGAGAGGGTTGCTCAAATCGATACTCATTGATGAGCTGGAGTGTGCTCTGTGCAGAATCTAAACGGTCACAGTTTATTTGGATAGTCCGAATACTATCAACAAACTATCTGTTGATAAGCAAGTGCTTGTTAAGGTTATGGTTAGGATTGGGTTTAGAATAAGGTTTAGGGTAAGGGTTAAGTTTAGAGTTAGGATAAGGGTTAAGGTTGGAGTTAGGGTTAGTAGATAGTTAGTGGACATGTTACTGAGCATCTACAGATGGACTATCCAAATAAAGTGTTACTGGCTAAACCACAACTTCCACTGTTCTCTTACAAACCAGCTTAACTGTATGATTTCAGTCTAAACATATAGAYACGGGATGATTATGAAGATGCTACTAAGATTCACAACCTGGGTATGGAGTTAATCCTGTAAGGCCAACTTGTGGTGAAAAATGCCTCTGAAATTGACCAGGCATGATGATCATGCATYTCAGGGTTAGAGCTGCAATACACTCACAGTAGGCTAGCTAATACACACAGTTCTGACACACAGCTGGAGAGACTAGTAGTGGCAGATGCCCTGTCTAGGCTGAGACTATCGTGAAACCTACAGGAATGTGACATGCCTCACACTGGCAAGCCTATTTCATGCTCCAGGTCCTCAGAGCAATGAGGGTTGCACTTCTGGGAGTGTGGGTTTCAAAAAGATAATGTCAGTGACTGGAAAACATCTCAGAGGAAAGATGAGCTACTTTCCCAAGCGCATACCTACCAAATCTATCCCCATCACCCTAAAAGCCATATCTTGTCTGTCGATTGTATCAACCAACCTGGCCATGACCGGGATACATCTCACAGTGGTGTATACACCTATATCTTTTTCAGGGACTGGGTAAAGAAAGACAAACTGAATGCAGAAAGGATATGTACACGCTGAGTTATTTTACATGTATTGTGTAGAACAGATAGCATTGTCTTTTAAGTAGATTAAGGAACAGCTCTATTTAGGGAGTGGTCAAAATTGTTACCCYGAAGAAAATGGGGAAGGGTCATGCTTTTACAATATCAGTCAGGTTTTATTATTTGTTATATTTGGTCCAGGGGAGGGTCATGTCATTTGTAATCAATTCAAATGTCATCTTGCTCAGTGTTAGATAATTAGTTYCTTATTAAATCTCGATGTGTGCCCGAATCCCTGCTGAGCGTGCAATATCAAGTGTGCCTAGTGTGGTCTCAACAAAATGATCCATCGCCTATACTATAGGCTATAGGCCTAGGCAATTTGAAGGACGGGGCAAAGTCATACTGACATTGCAACAATTTTTATGATTTTACTGAGTTACAGGAAATCAGTCAATTTTAAATTGATTTGTCCCTAATTTATGTATTTCACATGATTGGGCAGGGGCCAGGCCCAGCCAATCAGAATGAGTTTTTCCAACAAAAGCTTATTTACAGACAAAAATATTCCTCAGTTTCATCAGCTGTCCGGGTGGCTGGTCTCATACAATCCCTCAGGTGAAGAACCCAGATGCGGAGGTCCTGGGCTGGCGTGGTTACATGTCGTCTGTGGTTGTGAGGCCGGTTTGACGTACTGCCAAATTCTCTAAAACAATGTTGGAGGCGGCTTATGGTAAATAAATTAACATTAAATTATCTGGCAACAGCTCAGGTGGACATTTCTGCAGTCAGCATGCCAATTGCACACTCTCTCAAAACTTGATACATCTGTGGCATTCTGTTGTGTGACAAAACTGCGCATTTTAGAGTGGGCTTGAATTGTCCCCAGCACAAGGTGCACCCGTGTAATGATCATGCTGTTTAATCAGCTTCTTGATATGCCACACCTGTCAGGTGGATGGATTATATTGGGAAAGGAGAAATGCTCACTAACAGGGATGTTAACAGATTTGTGCACAACGTTTGAGAGAAATAAGCTTTTTGTGCATATGGAACATTTCTGTGATTCTTTTTTATTTCAGCTCATGAAACATGGTACCAACACTTCACATGTTGC
>NC_036857.1:31761061-31761967 GCF_002910315.2 Salvelinus sp. IW2-2015
CGTTTCAGTATTGATTTTGTTAAGTACAGTACCAGTTCAAAGTGTTTGGACACAACCCTACTCATTCAGGGTTTTTCTTTATTTATGGCGTATTGTTGTGCACGTTCGACTTTTTTATTTTTCCTTTGTTTTGTCTTTAGTTAGTCATGGTCAGGGCGTGTGAAGTTGGCCGCTCGCAAGGGATCTGGTGCCAGGGTCGCTCCACGATGGGGACCCTTTGGCCATTTTTCAGGCCAAAAGGAGTTTTCAATCTTGGTCCTTCAGACAGGAGAGTTCTGTTTCTATGGCTGAGGTCTTGTAGGGCTGTGGTAAATCCAAGCGGCGTCATGCCTGCGTGAATAGCTCGGCGCCTGTTTTCACTGTTGGTTTGTGGGTGTTTGTTTCCTGTGTCTGTGTTCGTGCCACACGGGACTGTTTCGGTTAGGTTACTTTGTTATTTTGTATATTTTGRCGTGTTCAGTTAATTATATTAAAACATGGACACTTACCACGCTGCGTCTTGGTCCGATCCCTGCTACACCTCCTCTTCAGACGAAGAGGAGGAAATCAGCCGTTACAARTGTGTAGATTTATACTACGTTGTAGAATAATAATGAAGACATAACGGCTATGAAATAACACATATGGAATCATGTAGTAACCAAAAATGTGTTAAACAAATCAAAATATATTTTATAATTGAGATCCTTCAAATAGCCACCCTTTGCCTTGATGACATCTTTGTACACTGTTCCAAACTTAGACTATCCCCCTTTTCAACAATAGGCTGTATAGAAATCAAAATGTCTCTGGTGTTGCAGTTGGAGCTCATTAGTTGTCATGCTCTGTTGTGGTATTAAAAAAGATTTTGCTAGTCTTTTTTTTTCTCAAACCCACAAATAAGATAAAATGACTGCATGAATCTAT
>NC_036857.1:31762635-31883259 GCF_002910315.2 Salvelinus sp. IW2-2015
AAGCTGGAGAAATCCCTTTCTTGTTCACAATCAGCCACTTAGGTGTTGAGTTTCATCCACAATCGCAACTCAAGACACGTGGGAAAGTCGCCGGCCAAAGTTTAGACAAAGTTTCAAAAAGTTAATATTAAAGTCCGTAGAAACAAGTCAAACGATGTATAGAATCAATCTTTAGGATGTTTTTAACCTAAATCTTCAATAATGTTCCAACCGGAGAATTCCCTTTGTCTTTCAGCAAACTGTCACATCGCAAGCCGACGTCAGGTCGCACTTACTCACGCCTAACGTGAGCTGTAGCCCTTGCCTCAGGCTCGTGAGTACGACGACTCGAGGGCTCTACTACTACCATGGCGCAGACCCACTGCACATCAATACAGCTCTACACCATTCCATCCCTCGCTTCAACAGTAGAAAGATCAAATACAATGGTTTACACATGCAACTGTTGTCTACACTTCTCAGTGGATCGCCTTTACGGAAGTGGTCACAATATGACTCTCATCATCTCGACACTGTATATTCGATAAGCAATGACTTGAAAAACTACAAACCTCAGATTTCCCACTTCCTGATTGGATTTTTTCTCAGGTTTTTGCCTGCCATATGAGTTCTGTTATACTCACAGACATCATTCAAACAATTTTAGAAACTTCAGAGTGTTTTCTATCCAAATATACTAATATTATGCAAATATTAGCAACTGGGCCTGAGTAGCAGGCAGTTTACTCTGGGCACCTTATTCATCCAAGCTACTCAATACTGCCCCCAGCCATAAGAAGTTAAAAGCTGCCCAGATGGAGGAGTTGAAAACAGACTGCCTGTGAATGAGCCGATGCGTCTTCCTATGGTATGTCATTGGAAATGGTTGCTGGAAGCTGCCAGCTTTCCCCATCAATTATCTCTTTATTTGGCATCCTCCGTTTATCAGCCTGCATTTGCCAGCCTCTCTCTGCTTCAGTGAATTAGCAGTTAGTCAGGTAGCAAATGGATACTCCTAAAATACCGCTCACGCCAGAAAACTATCTGCAGTCAACATAGAGAGACAGAAACAAACAATGATTGTTCATTTTGGAGGCTAATTACTCCAACCTTTTCCTGCTGTGTTTACAATGAAGGCAAAATAGATGCACAAATGAGTTGTTGCTTTCCAAGTATGGTGAGAGAGAGGCGATAGACAATAATGTTCTTTCACTTCCTCTTCTGGGCAGATTATTATTCCAGTTTGACAATGCCTGAAATGAGACTGGGTCAGGAAATAATTGCTGCAGTGGTCTAAGTGTAGGACAATGAGGTGCGGTAGAATTGCCATTTAAAGAGGAAATTGATWCTCTGCTTGATCGTTTTCAACATGCTATGCAAGTGAATATGAAGTATTGCCACTTTATTATTAGAGCAGTGGTGTGTATTCATGGATGCTAAGGGAAGCCAGGCTTCCCCAAAAAATGGACCAATAAAAAAAAAACACAATAATTGATCTTTCGTCTTTCTGTGTTTCATCATTTTCCTTCAATTCACCAAGAGGCTGAATGCATCTCACAGGAGAAAGCATCCGAGCGAGCAAAGCAGCTCCCATCTTTCTCTATGTGTAGGCCATCTATCTGATGCTGTCTGGTCCAAATGAGTATAACATTGCTGCCGCTAGTAGCATTGAAGGGAAGCCAGCGAGCATTTAGCTTCCCTTGATAAAAATGTATACAAAATTAGCCAATCAACTGTGAATGGTCCTGGCGTTCTCCGAAAAAGTGTCAAAGGAAGCCAGCTTTTTGGCATCACTCCTATCAAATCCCATTGAGAGCATACGTCATTGACAGAAAATGTTGAATTGTTGCATCTCGTTGTGTTGTTGTCCTCCGGCGGATGCTAGCTAAAATTGCCAATTTCTAAGTTAGCCATGGATGGAGATAGGGATTTGGTGGTTTTACTTACACTACGTTCAAACGTTTAGGGTCACTTAGAAATGTCCTTGTTTTTTGAAAGAAAAGCATCCATTAAATAACATAAAATTGAACCGGCTGATTATTAATGAATATCTACATAGACGTACAAAGGCCATTACCAGCAACCATGAAACATTGTTCAAATGACATTGTGTTAGCTATCCAAGTTTATCATTTTAAAAGGCTAATTGATCATTAGAAAACCTTTTTGCAATTATGTTAGCACAGCTGAAAACTGTTGTCTTGATTAAAGAAGCAATAAAACTGGCTGTAACCAGAATAGAAAAGAGGAGTGGGAGGCCCCGGTGCACAACTGAGGCAGAGGCAAGTAATTGGAGTGTCTAGTTTTGAGAAAGAGACGCCTCAAAGTCCTCAACTGGCAGCTTCATTAAATAGTACCGCGTCAACAGTGAAGAGGCGACTCCGGGATGCTGGCCTTCTAGGCAGAGTCCTTCTGTCCAGTGTCTGTGTTCTTTTTCCCATCTTAATCTTTTCTTTCTGTTGGCCCAGTCTGAGATATGGCTTTTTCTTTGCAAGTCTGCCTAGAAGGCCAGCATCCCGCAGTCGCCTCTTCACTGTTGACGTTGAGACTGGTGTTTTGCGGGTACTATTTAGTGAAGCTGCCAGTTGAGGACTTATGAGGCATCTGTTTCTCAAACTAGAAACTCTAATGTACTTGTCCTCTTGCTCAGTTGTGCACCGGGGCTTCCCACTCCTCTTTCTATTCTGGGTAGAGCCTGTTTGCGCATTCAGAAAGTATTCCGACCACTTGACTTTTCCCCCATTTTGTTATGTTACTGCCTTTTTCTAAAATGGATTAAATTAATTGTTATCCCTATCAAATCTACACACAATACCGCATAATGACAAAGCAAAAACAGGTTTTGGAGCTCAGGTGCATCCTGTTTCCATTGATCATCCTTGAGATGTTTCTCCAACTTGGTTGGAGTCCACCTGTGGTAAATTCAATTGATTAGACATGATTTGGAAAGGCACACAGATGTCTATATAAGGTCCCACAGTTGACACCGCATGTCAAAGCAAAAACCAAGCCATGAGGTCAAAGGAATTMACTGTAGAGCTCCGAGACAGGATTGTGTTGAGACACAGATCTGGGGAAGTGTACCAAAACATTTCAGCAACATTGAAGGTCGCCAAGAACACAGTGGCCTCCATCCTTCTTAAAATTGAGGAAGTTTGGAACCCCCAAGACTCTTCCTAGAAGAGCAATCGCCGGGAGAACTGAGCAATTGCTGGGAGAAGGACCTTGGTCAAGGAGGTGACCAAGAACGCAATGGTCACTCTGACAAAGCTCCAGAGTTCCTCTGTGGAGATGGGAGAACTATTCAGAAGGACAACCATCTCTGCAGCACTCCACCAATCAGGRCTTTATGGTAGAGTGGCGAGACGGAAGCCACTTCTCAGTAAAAACCACATCACAGCCCGCTTGGAGTTTGCCAAAGGGCACCTAAAGATTCTCTGGTCTGATGAAACCAAGATTGAACAATTTGGCCTGAATGTCAAGCGTCTAGTCTGGAGGAAACCTGGCACCATTCCTACGGTGAAGCATGGTGGTGGCAMCATCATGCTGTGGGGATGTTTTTCAGCAGCAGGGACTGGGAGAGATCCTTGATGATAAATCTCCTCCAGAGCGCTCAGGACCTCAGATTCGTCTTCCAACAGGACAATTACCCTAAGCACACAGCCAAGACAATGCACGGGGGGCCTGGCCTTGAACCCGATCTAACATCTCTGGAGAGACCTGAAAATAGCTGTGCAGCGGCGCTCCCCATCCAACCTGACAGAGCTTGAGAGGATCTCCAGAGAAGAATGGGAGAAACTCCCCAAATAGAGGTGTGCCAAGCTTGTAGCGTCATACCCAAGAAGACTTTAGGCTGTAATCGCTGCCAAAGGTGCTTCAACAAAGTACTGAGTAAAGGGTCTGAATACGTATGTATATGTGATATGTTTTTTTATTTTTAATACATTATTTTAGTTTATGATATGTCATTATGAGGTATTGTGTGTAGATTGAGGGATTTAAAAAAAAATCGAGTTCAGAATAAGGCTGTAAGGTAACAAAATGTTGAGGGGTCTGAATACTTTCCGAATGCACTGTAATTACAGAGGCAAGATCAGGCCACTCACATAATTAAAATGGGTGCAGTCAGCATGCTGTGACACATGCTCATGCACCCAGGTACTCATACACACAAGCGTACACACACACACCCATATACAGTGAGATCCAAAAGTATTTGGACAGTGACACACACACACCCTGTCACCTTATCCTGTGTGATGGAAAGGCCAGAGGGTGCAGCCAGGGCAGGAGAAGGAGCAGGGGCGTCATGCACCCATTTTTTTAGAGGGGGCACGAAGTATATGAGGATGTAAGGGGGGTGGTCTGCAGGAGGGCATTTTTCAAACAGCTTTTTCCTGCAATCTAGAGCCATCATCATGCCTAATTCTATGTAAGAAAAATATGTTTCTGCATAGGTTATCTAAGAATAACTATTTTAACAGTTCAATTAGCATTTTAATTAATGATGCACATTGATTCTTTAAGAACTTTTATGCCTTAGGAGTTTCATAACCAATGCAATTGTAGCCTTTTCTAAAGTCTATCAACCTTGTCAGCAGGCATACCAGCTGAGACAGTTGGACAAGGTACTCTGACTTGATTTATAGCCTGAAATGGCTTGGTAGCTAGTTATGAGTTTGTGAACCTAGCTAAAACCAACTTCAATAACTTGCTAGGTGGCTAGTATTACAGAGAAACAAACATTTTATTTTTTACTTATTTATCAAGAAGGAATCAATAGGCTACATACAGTAACTTGATCAAATTAATTCACAAACATACTGTACCTCCTGCGAGTCCTGCCCATCACCGGCAGCTAAAATCTAATCAAATGCTTTGTGTGTCACTCAACACTCTCTTYCCTCCTCCACTGATGAAATATTTGCAGGGAAAGAAAATTTGAGGTTACACCAACAGAAAAACCAACCTAATCTGTGAGGTGTAAGGCTAGTTGAGAGCTCCATGAACATGGTTATGCCTAACATTTTTAGAAGCATTAGTGTTGTGTTTTGATATTCTAGTTTTGTCCCTTTAGGGCACCTGTAACCCCCTTTTGCTTACCTACATTGAAATGCTTGGAATGTTCTTCCTGTGAAATGTTAATTTCTACTCCCGTCTCATGTCCTGTCCTTATTCTATTTGTATAAGTAATACAGTGTGCTATACAACGAGAAAGAAACGTTATCACGTTTGTGCTCATTATCTTCGGCAGAAAGTTTGAGTTAAATTCGTTTAGTTTTTTTTGCTGTAGAAAGACGCAAACAAAACGTGGAGATAGCCAGCTTAGGATGGAGAAAGTGAAGTCATTGTGAGTAAAAAGAAGAAAAAATAGGGTCTGGGTGTAAGGCACCGTCTGAAAAGTGTGAGAACGAAAAATAAACCGAAAATGRCTGCATTGGTTGGAAATATAGGAACATTTGATGAATCTGTGGCACAATGGAGTTCTTACACAGGACGTTTTGAGTACTTTGWGTTGGCAAATGGGATTAAAGCAGAAGTCGTTGTGCCAACATTTTTCACTGTTATGGGACGAAAAACATTAAATCTACTGAGCAGCCCAGTAACGCCTAAAAAACCTGGTGATAAATCATATGATGAAATTGTGGCTACCTTAAAAGGACATTATTCTCCCAAACCACTGATAATCGCAGAGAGYTTCAGGTTTCATAAGAGAAATCAAGAGGAGGGGGAATCAATCTCACAGTTTGTGGCTYTATTGAAACAGTTATCTGAACACTGTGAATTTGGGCGATCAATGAGTGACACTATACGTAATAGGTTAGTGTGTGGCATGTGCAGAGAAGCAATTCAGAAACACCTTTTGACTGAGAGTAACTTAACAATGCAGAGAACAATAGAAGTGAGTACATCAATGGAAATAGCAAATAAAGATGCACAACAGCTAAGTGCATTGACAGCTAAGTGCATAAGGTGTCTACGGAGTTAAAAAACAAGGCAGGAGGTGGCAAGCCATGCTATCGCAGTGGGAAACCAGGTCACTAAGCAGAGGAGTGTTGGTGCAAAGACTGCAGAAGTTGTGGYAAAAAGGGTCACATCGAACATGCATGTAAAAACAAAAAGAGACAATCATACAAAAGTACTGAACAAATGAAAAGCGACTTCGGGGAGTACAAAAAGAAATTGCATAAAATGGAGCACACAGAGGATGAACAAAGTGATACCCTGTCTGAAAGGGAAGAATCTTTGCATGTTTTGTCCATTTCAGACAATGGACACGGCTACTGGGTGACACCGCTACTGGATGGAAACGCAGTACGGATGCAAGTGGACACTGGATCAGCCATATCTTTGCTGTCTGAGACCGTATACAAGGAGAAACTACATCACCTCACACTACAGCCCACAAAGATGACTCTGAAACCATACACCGGTGAGATTGTTACAGTGGAGCTCATCAAACAGAAGGTAAAGCTACCACTCTACATCGTGACAGGCAACCATCCAGCATTGCTAGGATGCACATGGCTGGAAAAGATCAAACTAAACTGGCAGGAAATTCACATGGTTGCAAAAGAGGACACAAACCTACAAGGGATATTGAGGAAAGACGCGGATGTGTTTAAAGGAGAACTTGGCAGTATGAAGGACATAACAGTTAAACTGACCGTGAAACCAGACAGCAAGCCAAAATGCTTCAAAGCTAGACCTGTCCCGTACCCCATAAAACCAAAAGTTGAAATTGAGCTAAACAGACTAGTCGAGAGTGGAGTATTGGATCCAATGAATGATAGTGAATGGGCTACACCCGTTGTTCCAGTCATAAAAAAATATGGATCACTCAGACTCTGTGGTGACCCAGGCTTGACTGCTGAAAAATATCCACTACCCCTCATTGACGACCTCTTTTCTGGTTTAGCTGGAGGACAAAACTTCAGTAAGATAGACTTATGGCAGGCCTATCTACAGATGCATGTGGACCAAGAGTCATAAGAACTGTTGACCACAGTGACTCACAAAAGGACTGTACAGGTACCAGAGGCTTCATTTTGGAATCACCTCAACTCCGGCCTTGTTTCAGAGAGCTATGGACCAGATACTGAGTGGGCTCACTGGGGTCCAATGTTACCTCGATGATCTACTCATCACCGGCAAAGACGAGCAGGAGCACCTGAGAAACCTGAACGCTACACTACAGAGATTGGAGGAGTACGGTCTGAGGGTCCGGGAGGAAAAATGCATGTTTTTCCGGCCCTCTGTTGAGTACCTGGGCCACATCATCGACAGTTCGGGGCTCCACAAGGCGCCATCGAAGGTGAAGGCCGTTGCGAAACTCCATCCCCACAGAACGTGAGTCAGCTGAGATCATTCTTAGGACTACTGACGTACTACGCAAAGTTTGTGACAAACCTAGCTAACATATTAAAGCCACTGCATTAACTTTGAACAAAACCAAACAGTGGAAGTGGATAGACAGATGTGAGGAGACCTTCAAGAYAGTGAAAACAGCCTTAGCTCAGTCAGAGGCCCTAACCCACTTCWACCCCTTGCCATTACAGTTGGCATGTGATGCATTGCCTTATGGCATTGGTGCGGTTGTCTCACACATCATGCCATCAGGTGAAGAAAGGCCAATTGCTTTCGCATCACAGACCTTAAAACCTTTCTGGGACTGGCGGCAGTATTGAGTAGTTAGTATGAATAAGGTGCCCTATGTAAACTGCCTGTTACTCAGGCCCAGAAGCTAGGATATGCATATGCATGGTAGTATTGGATAGAAAACACTCTAAAGTTTCCAAAACTGTTAAAATAATGTCTGTGAGAGTATAACAGAACTGATATGGCAGGCGAAAACCTGAGGAAAATCCATCCAGGAAATGTTATTATTTTGAAATGGCTGTTTTTCCATTGAAGGCCTATCCACCATACAAAGACTTATGACCCAGTTCACAATCCCTATGGCTTCCACAACATGTGGCCAGACTTTAGGCATTGTTTCAGGCTTTTACTCTGAAAAATTAGGGAGAAACACCCCTTTCAATGAAAGGCCAGTGTTTTTCCTTTTCTATTATTAAAACTATTGTCCGGTTGAAATATGATRGATTATTTATGACAAAAACAACCTGAGGATTGATTATAAACATTGTTTGACATGTTTCTACGAACTTTTATGGTACTTTTTAGATTTTTCGTCTGCCTGCTGTGACCGTGCTTTGTGCCATTGGATTACTMWACAAAACGCACCAACAAACGGAGSTTTTTGGACATAAAGAGGGACTTTATCGAACAAAACAAACTATTGTGTAACATGGAGTCTTGTGAGTGCAACCATATGAAGATCATCAAAAGTAAGTGATTTTATTGCTATTTCTGACTTTTGTTACTCCTCCACTTGGCTGGTTACTGTTTGTAATGTTTTGTGTGCTGGGCGCTGTCCTCAGATAATCGCATGGTTTGCTTCGCCGTAAAGTATTTTTTAAATCTGACACTGTGGTTGGATTAACAAGAAGTGTATCTTTAAGCCGATGTATAACACTTGTATGTTTTAGGAATTTTAATTTTAGTATTTCTGTTTTTGAATTTGGCGCTCTGCAATTTCACTGGCTGTTGGCCAGGTGGGACGCTAGCGGAACACCTATCCTTAATAGGTTTTAAGTAAAGCCGAGAGCAATTATGCACAGATAGAGCGTGAAGCACTTCCCATTGTGTTTGGAGTTAATACATTTCATCAGTTTCTGTTTGGCCGACGATTCACACTGCTGACGGACCATAGACCCCTCACATCCATCTTTGGTCCCCACACCGGCATTCGGTCGCTTGCAGCCAGCCGCATGCAGCGATGGCCATTATTGTTATTGACATTGTGTCACGGCTGTCTTCGTCCTCCTCATCTGAGGAGTAAGAAATGTCGGACCAATACGCAGCGTGGTAAGTGTTCGTAATTTTTATGGAAAACTGAACACTACAAAACAACAAAGTGACAACCGTGAAGCTAATGAACAATCGTGCTGACACAAACACTACACATAGACAATCACCCACAACCCACAATGACAAAACAGGATACCTAAATATGGTTCCCAATCAGAGAAAACGAAAAACAGCTGCCTCTGATTGAGAACCATATCAGGCCAAACACATAGAAATAGACAAACCAGACATACAACATAGAATGCCCACTCAGATCACACCCTGACCAAACAAAACATACAAAGCAAACTATGGTCAGGGCGTGACACATTAGGGCAGAATACACCCCAGGGTTAAGTCTGGGAACTGAGGCAGTCTACCCTCTTTCCCTAGTTTAGAAAAGGTTATTCTGAAAAGTTCATTTATTTACATTAATAAGACAAAACAGTGAATATTTACTTTTTCCTTATGAGTCATCAAAAGTAAAGGGGGAGGAATAAGTTGTGTATTGATATTCTAGTTTTGTCCCTTTAGGGCACCTGCTTGGAATGTAATTCCTGTGAAACGCATTAAACAATTCCCACGTTAATTTCTACTCCCGTCATGTCCTGTCCTTATATTAGTTGTATAAGTACTACAATGTGCTATACAACAATTAGACCAGAACCTTAACACAGTTTGACCTCCAAATTTGAACATAAATCATGAAGATTAGGCTATTTTCCAATCAGTGTGTCCCTTCTGCAAAATACCGCTGACAGATCATTTTATAAATAATTATACTAAATGTGGCCTTAAAAACCCCCAGGTCCTGTCTCACAGCAGAGTTCAGGATGGGATAGAGATAATGACACATGCACCATGGGGCTAAGCCTTTCTCTACCACACCTTTTCAGATTGAGTGATTGACAACATGACATGGATTACATAGWGGTGGGGGATGACCTCTTGCTAAATCACTAAATTGGCAAATAATCATACTGTACAGTTCTCATAGGCTGAAAGAAGTCCATTCAAAATGATGCGTTTGTAGTGCACAATYCTACTTCATTTATAGTTACCTACTTCACCACACAGGAACTCATGTCACCAGAAAATCAGAGACGAAGAAGATCTGGCTTTAGCCCTAGACATGGCTGCTTACTGGTCAACTGTGTACCCTTGAAAGTGACATCACCACTAAAGGTAGGCACATAATAGGTTATCACTGAGGTGTCTTTCACAAAGAGGGTATTTTACAAACAKAGAGAAGTGGTGTGACCTGCCATAGGGCCTGACACATTGACCTGTAATTTCCACACAATGCCTGTGAGATCMGACAGCTCTTGAAACAGATGCTCATGGTTAAAAACCAGTGGCAACTAAAATAAGTTGATTTAGTTGATTTAATTTCAATTCATGAAGTAAACTGGAATTTCWGTTTACTTCCTGAATTTAATTGTAATTGAGCCCAACCCTGGCCACAACTACTGTAGTCTGGACTTGCAAAGTTTACAAGTACTAAGACCAAATCTGACMAAACTAGAATACATACATGTACATATTACCTCAACTAACCGGTGTCCCCGCACATTGAGTCTATACCGGTACCCCCCTGTATATAYTCTCGCTACTGTTATTTTACTGCTGCTCTTTAATTACTTATTACTTTTATTTCTTATTCTTARCTGTATTTTTTTAAACTGCATTGTTGGTTAGGGGCTCGTAAAGTAAGCATTTCACTGTATGGTCTACACCTGTTGTATTCGGTGCATGTGACTAATAAGATTTGATTTGATAGAATGGACTACATTTGAGACTGAGGAGTTGAAAAGGTTGCCTGTCTGAGAAATCTGTGTTGAGCATTCCTGTTCTGGTTTGCACTGGTTTGCACTCCAAAATTGGTGAGATGCTATTCGGGTAATGTTGGCATGAGAGCTGAGTAATTGAACATGATTGCTAATATGTCGCCACACCTTGGATAGAAGTCGGGCTCTCAGATTCAATGAAACCTTTGAATATGTTTGTTTGTTTTGTATATGCGGCAAAAATGACGTAGCGACCACACCCTGTGGCTAAGCCAGCAACAATTACTCAACGTTGTTGTAACTATACAGATAAGTCTGTCACTTAACCAACTTAGCTGGTGATGTTACTATGACTACAGGTAGTGAGGAATCAAGTACTGTAGCTATGGATACTATGCTCTGACGGTTAACAGGTGACAGGTAAATATAGTTACTATTTGGATGGTAGAGGCCAGATTCTGGCTGCATGGTTTGGAATGGGTAAAATTGGGCTAGCAAGTCAGACCAGGTCAGTCCTGGAAAAGAGGTGCTCATCCACTGGAAAAACMATTTAGTAAACTGAAATAAGAATAAATACGCATTTTTAAAACTATACTGAAACTATTAGCTTTGATTGCACAGGAACACAGGCCATGGYCATGGAGCTACAGCAGGACCCGGAAATTAACCTCTCCAAAAYAGAGCTCACTGACGCGCAACTCTCAGTCTTATCTACTTTTCTACCTACACTACCGGTCAAAAGTTTTAGAACACCAACTCATTCAAGGGTTTTTCTTTATTTTTACTATGTTCTACACTGTAGAATACATCACAACTGTGAAATAACACATATGGAATCATGTAGTAACCACAAAAGTGTTAAATCAAAATATATTTTATATTTGAAATTCTTCAAATAGCCACACTTTGCCTTGATGACAGCTTTGCACACTCTTGGCATTCTCTCAACCAGCTTCATGAGGTAGTCACCTGGAATGCATTTCAATTAACAGGTGTGCCTTGTTAATTTGTGGAATTTCTTTCCTTCTTAATGCGTTTGAGCCAATCAGTTMTGTTGCGARAAGGTAGGGGGGTATACAGAAGATAGCCCTATTTGGTAAAAGACCAAGCCCATTTTATGGCAAGAACAGGTCAAATAAGCAAAGAGAAACGACAGTCCATCATTACTTTAAGACATGAAGGTCAGTCAATACGGAGAATTAAGAACTTTGAACGTTTCTACAAGTGCAGTCGCAAAAACCATCAAGCGCTATGATGAAACTGGCTCTCATGAGGACTGCCACAGGAATGGAAGACCCAGAGTTACCTCTGCTGCAGAGGATAAGTTCATTAGAGTTACCAGCCTCAGAAATTGCAGCCCAATAAATGTTTTCAGAGTTRAAGTCACAGACACATCTCAACATCGACTGTTCAGAGGAAACTATGTGAATCAGGCCTTCATGGTCGAATTGCTGCAAAGAAACCACTACTAAAGGACACCAATAYTAAGAAGAGACTTGCTTGGACCAAGAATCARCAGCAATGGACATTAGACTGGTGGAAATMTGTCCTTTGGTCTGGATTCCAAATTGGAGATTTTTGGTTCCAATCGCCGTGCCTTTGTGAGACGRGGTGTGGGMGAACGGATAATCTCTGTATGTGTATTTCCCACCGTAAAGCATGGAGGAGGAGGTGTTATGGTGTAGGGGTGCTTTGCTGGTGACACTGTCTGTGATTCATTTAGAATTCGAGGCACACTTAAAACCTCTTAGGGATATATCCCTTTTTTTKAATTTTCGCCTAAATTACATATCCAAATCTAACTGCCTGTAGCTCAYGCCCTGAAGCAAGGATATGCATAMTCTTGGCACCATTTGAAGTTTGTGGAAATGTGAATTGAATGTKCGAGAATATAACACAATAGACCTGGTAGAAGAAAATARAAATAATATCTTCTGCAAGAATATCYTCAAATCTGTAAACTTGGACTTTGATTTAGCTTAGTATTAGTATTAGTAGCCATATTATAAGTTCAACATTTGCAAAACAACCAGGTTTCATAACTTCATAAKTCTGAATATCCTTATAATTATTGTCCACAATGAAAAGACATGCTGTGGTACAAGGTTATTAGCTACATTTTACGACATATACATGGTTTCCAGATARTKCCGTAAAGCCCYGCTCATTGGCRATCTAGCTAGCTTTGTTTGACCCCGATTGGTGCTTATTTGACAAAGATACAGTCGCTCAAGTGATAGCCGCCCGCGTCATCGGCCGGCTATGAATGCGTCGCTCTKTGACCAAAAACACTGTCCTATATGATATACTACACCCCTAATGAAATAGTGAAGTCTTGTTACCTTCTAGGATCTCTGAGGAATAGATATGAACGTGATTTGACTCGTTGAAACAATGTTTACGGTGAGATTTTCCCAGATTCCTTTCTTTGCAAATTGAACGAGTGGAAATACAAAATCGATCGTGCATGCTATATGGACCTTTTTAGGACATGAAKAAATATTTTYTCTAACAAAACGACACTTCATGTTATCTCTGGGACCCTTRGGATGATAAACCAGAGCAAGATTTCAGAATGTAAGTACACCTTTCACCTTCAAAGGTGAATTTATCAAACCTATCGCATTGAAAAAAGTGTTTTGTTGTWAGGAGCTCTCCACAAACAATAGCATGGCATTTTTCACAGTAATATCTACTGTACATTGGGCAGTGCAGTTATATTAACAACAATTMAAGCTTTCAGCCAATATAAGACACTTCTATGTACCGACATTTGTTGTTTCTCTAAAATCTGCGATGGAGACACAAAACGCTGCATGATTTACAACTGTCCCGTTAACGGGATGCCTATCCCTTCTTCGGGATTGGTGTCCCTTCCACGGGACGGTTGAGCTAACGTAGGCTAATGCGATTAGCATGAGGTTGTAAGTAACAAGAACATTTCCCAGGAGATAGACACATCTGATATTGGCAGAAAGCTTAAATTCGTGTTAATCTAACTGCACTGTCCAATTTACAGTAGCTATTACAGTGAAAMAATACCATGCTATTGTTTGAGGAGAGTGCACAATTTCAAACAAAGTTATTAATAAACAAATTAGGCACATTTGGGCAGTCTTGATACAAKATMTTGAACAGAAATGCAATGGTTCATTGAATCAGTCTAAAACCTTGCACACACACTSCTGCCATCTAGTGGCCACAATCTAAATTGCACCTGGGCTGGAAAAATACATTATGGCCTTTGCATTTCAGATGCTGTTGGTTTTTTCTTTGTATTATCTTTTACCAGATATATTGCGTTATACTCTCCTACATTCCTTTCACATTTCCACAAACTTCAAAGTGTTTCCTTTCAAATGGTACCAGGAATATGCTTATCCTTGCTTCAGGGCCTGAGCTACAGAGAGTTCGATTTGGGTATGTCGTTTTAGGCGAAAATTGGAAAAAAAGGGGCAGATCCTTTTAACTTCTCTGGGATATGTGGGACGCCAACGTCCCACTTGACCAAAAGCCAGTAAAAATGCAGAGCGCCAAATTCAAATAAATTACTATAAAAATCATGAAATCACACATGAAAGATACCAAATTAAAGCTACACTTGTTGTGAATCCAGCCAATATGTCAGAATTCAAATAGGCTTTACGACGAAAGCACACCAAACGATTATGTTAGGTCAGAGCCAAGTCACAGAAAAACACAGCCATTTTTCCAGCCAAAGGGGAGGAGTAACAAAAAGAGAATAGAGATTAAATTCATCACTAACCTTTGATGATCTTCATCAGAGACACTCAAGGACTTCATGTACACAATACATATATGTGTGTTCGGTAAAGTTCATATTGATATCTCAAAAATCTGGTTAGCGGGACGCTACTGTCTCACTTGCCAAAAGCCAGAGAAAATGCCAGAGCGCCAAAATTCAAATAAATTACTTATAAAATCAAACTTTCATTAAATCACACATGAAAGATACCAAATTGAAGCTTACACGTGTTGGAATCCAGACAACATGTCAGAATTCAAATAGTCTTTTCGGCGAAAAGAAAACATGCTATTATCTGAGGATAGCAACAAAGAGACAGAAGCATATTTCACCCTGCAGGCGCGACACAAAACGCAGAAATACAAATATAATTCATGCCTTACCTTTGACGAGGCTCTGTTGTTGGCACTCCTAGTATGTGCCATAAACATCACAAATGGTCCTTTTGTTCGATTAATTCAGTCGATATATATCCAAAATGTCCATTTATTGGCACATTTGATCCAGAAAAACCACCGGTTCCAACTTGTGCAACCCGTGACTACAAAATATCTCAAAATACCTGTAAACTTGCCAAACATTTCTAACTACTTTTGTAATACAACTTTAGGTATTTTTTAACGTTAATAATCGATAAAATTGAAGACGGGCATGATCTGTGTTCATACAGGACTAAAACAAACTGCTAGCTAGCTTTCTGGTCACGCACCTCTATCAAACAGTACACTTCAAGTGACCTCGTTCAAGATGGCGATCGACTTTTGATTACACAAACGCGAAAAAAACATATCAACCCAATTTCTACGACTGTTGACATCCAGTGGAACGGGTAGGACTGCAAGAAGGTCAATTAGAAATCTGGATTTCCAATGAAAACCCATTGAAAAGAGAGTGACCTCAAAAAAAATCTGAATGGTTTGTCCTCTGGGTTTCGCCTGCTAAATAAGTTCTGTTATACTCACAGACATGATTCAAACAGTTTTAGAAACTTCAGAGTGTTTTCTATCCAAATCTACTAATAATATGCATATCTTATCTTCTGGGGATGAGTAGCTGGCAGTTGAATTTGGGTATGCTTTTCATCCAAACGTGAAAATGCTGCCCCCTATCCTAGAGAAGTTTTAACCAGCATGGTTACTACAGCATTTTGCAGCGATACACCATCCCATCTGGATTGCGGTTAGTAGGACTATCATTTGTTTTTCAACAGGACAATGACCCAACACACCTCCAGGCTGTGAAAGGGCTATTTTACCAAGAAGGAGAGTGATGGAGTGCTGCATTAGATGACCTGGCCTCCACAATCCCCCGACCTCAACAAAATTGAGATGGTTGAGGATAAGTCGGACCGCAGAGTGAAGGAAAAGCAGCCAACAAGTGCTCAGCATAAGTGGGAACTCCTTCAAGAAAGTAGATCTGTTTACATTCTTTCGCAAGATTACATTTAAGAACGTTTTCTCAAAACACTGTTTCAGGCCTAGAAACCCAAGAACGAACTGGTACCCATTTTAAGCCCAAAACCAAATTCTGTCCTACAGGTAACAACTCCAACTAATACATATTCAGAAGAACCTCACTAGGTTTTAGTGATGAACATTTCCATAGAAAATTAAGTGTTGATCCCACACAGGTATTCCAAAGGGATATATGCTCTTATCTGGAGCAAGCCCTATTAAAATAAACTCATCTCAAAACCTGAATATGAATACCTTTGCTGCAAATGTGCCATACGTCCATACCTGGACATTTTGCAGAAATTACACAAACCTAAAACACAACAAGGCAATTATCCAGGCAGACCAGTCGTTAAAAAAAACATTGGATTGGTGTAAATATGGGCAAAAGAGTTTCCTTCCACCATATTTCTTGTACCAGTCGAGGCACTTATCCTTTAAATCCAAGTCACATTACGATTGATTTATCATTTAAACCTAACCAAACCTATCTTCTGGCCATGGAGTTGTATGGAGTCCTCTAGTGGCCAAAAGCCTGTGTTCGCATAGGGCAGCACCATTGAGGACTTTTGCTATTTCGGTTTAGTCAACTGGGCGCGACTTCCAACTTCACTGGCTGCTCTCTCCTGATGACCTGTTTTGCATGACCTGATGACCCGCTTGGAGTCGTGATAGTCGGGTCATCAGGAGGGATCAGCCAATTAATTTTACTGATGAAAAAGAAAATTGACTATTCAAGATGGAGATGGCCTCAATGGTGCTACCCATGGTCTCACAGATGCCATCATGACATAGCTACAGAGATGTTATGTATATCTAATGGTCCTGGCCCATCCCCTTATGTATTACTGCTTCCCAGTGGCAAGAAGTGACATCCCCAAAAAACAAACTATAGGTTCCTAGCCTCCCACTCATAGGCTACTTTCTGCTCCTGACACTAAAAGTACAACTGAAACTAAATAACATAAAAACAAAATAGAAATGCTTTAATCAAACTGAAACTAAATAAAAATTATTAAATCAAGTCTGAAAACTAACTGAAAATAAATAGAATTTCAAATAAAGATCAAAAAAACTAATAGAAATAAAAACTAATATTAAATCACAAAACTATAATAACCTTGCCATGAACCACCTATTTTGAAAATGGACCATTAAGGGAAATACATAGCTACATAGTYAGCTATAGACAATGCTGTCACACACAAAAATCTTGAGTGTAAAATACGCATTCATGTGCACCCAATAACCCTAGACACTGTTAAAATTAAATATAAAAAAACAATACTGCCTTTACGATTCCGACACAGCCACAAACTTACCGTTGTTTCGAGAAACACATACACATTACAGTACAAATAAACAAGGACATCACTGAGTCACCTATTCACTAACCCATTACAAAAGGTCTTTAGAAAGCCATACAAGATAACCATAAAGAGCACTGTCTGAAAGAAAGGCTTCCACTAAACAACCCAGAATTAATTCTGCCAATAAACAATTGGAATGAGTCAAAACTCATTCAACCATTGACAAACCACATCAATTTGAATAACCACTGCATCTGAATAACTTTAAAATAATGAAAATGAGAAGCTATTCTACCAATGAGCAACGTGGTACAGTAGGCACTGTGGTGTTGAAAATGTGATTGCTGTAGTGTTGAGATTGGTCTAGGGTAGTATCGTTCACTCCCATYTTTAAACAACAACAAGCAGTGAGGTCAGGGCCAAGTCTCTAAACCAGGGGTCTCCAACAGGTCGATATGAGTAGCTCGCCAAACAATTCTGAAAGTACAGTACAAGCAATTTGACAAGTATCAGACACCGCAAGCTCCCAGATACTATCTAATCAATGCAACATTGACATTATCCCACAATATCTGCCAATACATTTCCAGCAACTGTGCCTGTCTGTCTGTGTGGTGCATGCATCACTGTCTCTCACTCCGTGTGTAGGTAGCTAGTTGATGTGATAACCGTCTTGTGGGTTGACAGAAATACTTTCCCAAAAACCTTCTCAGGAAAATGTTTACTTCAAAGTAGGCTTAACTGGCAGAGTAAGTATACATGCACGGTGCTACACCGGGCTAGGGGGGGCTATAGCCCTGTCACAATTCTGCGTAGCCCCAGTTAAGCCCCTCAAACATTTTAGCAGTCGGCAGTCTAAATATAATCACTATAACATGCTGACCACACCGCTCGCGCACTCCTCATTGGAGATGGCAAGTGGATGATTGAAAGTGGGTGATTGAAAGATGAACTGAGTTCATCGGTCGTCATGGTAATGACTAGAAACAAATTGGTTGACCGTTTTATGAGTGGATTAATTGTCGGAGTAGAGGACCTTGTGCATTTCAGGTAAAATAACAACTCAACGTGTATATTTACGCTGCTGCTACTTTCTGTTTATCATATATGCATAGTCACTTTAACTATACATTCATGTACATACTACCWCAATTGGGCCGACCAACCAGTGCTCCAACACATTGGCTAACCGGGCTATCTGCTTTGTGTCCCACCACCAACCACCCGCCAACCCCTCTTTTACGCTACTGCTACTCTCTGTTCATCATATATGCATAGTCACTTTAACCATATCTACATGTACATACTACCTCAATCAGCCTGATAGCCTCGCTACTGTTGTTTTATTTCTTTACTTACCTATTGTTCACCTAATACCTTTTTTCCACTATWGGTTAGAGCCTSTAAGTAAGCATTTCACTGTAAGGTCTACCTGTTGTATTCGGCGCACATGACAAAAACTTTCATTTGATATCCCAGGACAAATTAGCTAGCAACTGCAAGCTAGCTAGCTAAATTGCCATACATTTTTAATGCTTTTCCACCTGTCACCGAATTAATATAATTGGTTCAGAGTTTGTTTGGATATTTCAACKTGTGTGTTGTGATCGCATTTGGTGTGGGGGGACAAAATAATTTTGCGCATCATGGCGCACGTCCTGTTTGGGTACGGGTAAGATTGTGATGATAGCGAGCTCGTTTTACACCATGTGTGCACAGTTGACAGGCATGGGATAAATGCACTTTTCGTTGTGGCTGCACTGTGGATATTATTCCTTTCATTTCTGACATTGTGATAGACATTTAATRCYTAACATTATAACCAATGCACAGCAGGACGCATGTATATCGTTGGCCTACAAGTTATTTTTGTTTGCAATAGAAATATAATCACTAAGATTGTGATGATAGCCAGTTCGTTTTACAAGTGTGTGCACAGTTAACAGGCATAGGCTAAATGCCTTGCACTTCTCGTTGTGGCTGCACTTTGGATATTATTAATTTAATTTCTGACGTTGTGATAGTCATTTCATCCAAAACATTATTACCAATGCACAGTTGAAGGGTTATGCATATGGAATAAATGCACTTCCTGTTGTTGCATTTTGGATGTATTGTGTTGTTATTGCTGAAAGACATGTCATTGCCTTGTGGTCCCTTGTCTTAGGCTTATAGCTATTTTGTCACGCCTGCTCCCGCTTTGGCCAAATTAAATTAAAACTACATTTATATCGAATGTGCTGTGTGCCATATCTGCTTCTYTTGAAAAAACTTTGAAGTCATGAAAATCGACTTCAGATTTTAGCTCCGGGAGAGAAAAAATCCTGGCGCCGTGCCTGTAAGTATATCAATTGTATCTATTATTGGTTATATGCAAACTTTGCCATGAAATGAGCAACAGCAGTACAGCACCATTGCTAGACCGGCACATTAGATGGCACATTCGTCATTTGCTGTAAGCGTAATTAAAAGTTGAATTACACTCTAAAGTTGAATTACACTCCATAATCTATTTTTTTTTTTTTTCCAGATCCTCCCCAAAATTTGTCTTCTGGTGTGTTTTAACCATTGACATTTATCCATTGACTTGGACTCAGAACATCTAATTTCGTTGTTTCTCTATGAACAATTGTGATTTTGAGATTGAAAAACAAAAAAAATCGAAAACCAGGAGAAAACCCCCCCAGAAAACTTAATTTGGGKAAATATAAAACTGAAAACATAGTGTACAAGAGAAAGTATTGTACTAAGGACCTGGGGAAGAGTTGCAGGGGAGAGGAGAAGAGAAGAACGTGCCTATTTGAAAGCTAGAAAAATATCAGTATCTCACATGTTWAATTTTTTWAAAGTAGCTCTCATGCTAGAAAATGTTGAAGATCCCTGCTCTGAACGGTTACATGACTAGCGGCAGCCGGCAGGTGACTGAACATCCCACATGACACCTGACCCATACGTGAAGACGCTGTTCTCTGTGTTTTAAAAATACACAAACATACACTAAACAGTGCTTCAAAAACCAGTCCCACAGGTCTCTGCTACAGCCCCCCAATCAACACATTAAAAACACCAGGCCTCAGTCACAATCTCAATTGTTGTGTTAGTGTCGCTTGAAACCTGGTCAGTACATGACTGCTACATGCAAGTAGTCAGGGAGCGCTATGACAAGCGGCCACACTTTTCCACTCCTCCACTCACCAGGTTTCCCCTCCTCCCTGTCCGATTTCATCCCCTCCTCGCAGGAGAGCTTTCCCGAGGATTCCACTGTCAGGTCCGGACAGGGAACTCTCACGACAGACACGACGGGAATTTGAACAACACTCAAGGAAAAAACACTCTTCTTCCACTGCACTATATTCAGAAAACTCTTTCTCTCTCTCTCTCTGTACCTGTTCTAGGAAACTCCCACAGGTTTAGAAATACATATTCCACTACTCCCCTCCCCCTTTGCTCCAACGGTTCACTGGGGGGGAGGAGCTAACTAGAGCTGGCACACACACACACACACACACACACACACACACACACACACACACACACACACACACACACACACACACACACACACACACACACAGTTTAGGGGAGGAGTTACAGCAAGGTGCAGGCTTGTAGAAGGCAGGTGAGATTGTCCTCCCTTCCCCTATAGGCTCCTTCAAACACTGCTAAATGTAGGCCTATTGTATGATACACTGCTGAGGTGTTTGACATCACTTAAATTCCAATTTCCAAGGAGGATGCTGCCTGATATTCCTGATGGGCAAGTATACCATTTCTCATTCACATACTTGACTTTCTCTGTAACTGGTTCTGGAACAAGTTCACTGGGCCCTTACTTGCTAATATATTTTAAATCTAGATTAGTGATTCAACAACATGAAATATAGAGGAAATTATCCAATCATTGAAGGATTTAGACAGGATAAATGATTCATTACAAGACTAGCTGAACATGAGTGAGACCCACCAATTGATATCCATTGTTACTTTTTCATACCGGCCAACATGTGTCGTTAACACCGCATCCAGCCTCAACAGAAT
The DNA here is from genome assembly GCF_002910315.2 of Salvelinus sp. IW2-2015. Lineage (NCBI taxonomy): Eukaryota > Metazoa > Chordata > Actinopteri > Salmoniformes > Salmonidae > Salvelinus > Salvelinus sp. IW2-2015. Next base: position 31,783,880 of record NC_036857.1, read on the forward strand.
GTGAGCCAGTTGAGACCCTTTCAATAAAGGAGGCCCAAACAAAATAAGCTTTTGCAGTCTATTGTTGTCTGTGCATAATGGACAAAGTGAGGTAATTGAATACTGCCGGCTGTAAGGGGGGGCTTGTGTCCCCTCGCTATCCCCCACCCCACACCCCCCGCCCGCCCGGCCAAGTTCAACTGATATGCTACTGAATAAAGTGGGAAAATTCATGTGAACAAATAGCTGCTTTCTGCTGGACTGGGGGACTTGGGAGGGGGTGCTGTATGCTGATTTTACTCTGCGATAATGCCCTAGGGGCTGAGGAGGAATGCTAAGAAGGCTGAGCATGTCAGACCAGGGTCTTGTTCAGTAGGTACCAAATGGAAGAAAATGGACTGAAACAGGGAGAAACTACCTGGACTTGTCCAATAAGAAACAATAATTTTCATTGTCCATTGCAAATGATTTGAAAATGTTTTCATTTGTGTGCCTTGATGAACACATCCCAGTTGTATTATGGCTAAGCGGTCTGTGCTTTGCCTCAATGCTGATAATTTCTCCTCTCAATCCCCTTTAACTTTCTAAGTAGGCCATTCTGGAAAGAGGAGGGGACATATCAACACATTATTATACCTTTATTTCAACAAGGAACACAAACTGAGACCAAGGTCTCTTTTACAGCTGGGCCCTGCGTATACAGTTTAYGTACAATGATTATAAAATTACACAAGACAAACAAAACGATCACAGATAACACAAAAAATACAACAGCAGATTGTTACATTTACACATAGGTCATTCCCCTAATAGCACAATAACTTGCATTACCTGAAGCAGTTACAAGCAATACAAAATAAAAATCCTCCAATAAATGTTTAAAATGGGCAAGGGGGACAAGAGTCTCACGTGTCAGAATTGGTTTAGGAACTATCTTTCTGACAGAACACAATGTGTATATACTGACAATCACAAGTCTAGCTTTCTAGAGATTAATATAGGTGTGCCCCAGGGTTCCATTTTAGCTCCAGTGTTGTTCTCAATTTGTATTAATGATTTGGGAAATGGGATGCAACCAGCAAAGTTACATCTATATGCAGATGATACAGTCATATATTAATGTGCTCCATCTCTGGTTCAGGCTGTTGAAGAGCTCCAGACTGCTTTTCAGTCACTGCAGGTCTCCCTTTATGGTCTCAAACTGGTCTTGAATGTACAAAAAACTKAATTCATGACCTATACCAGAGCTAGAAGCCTGCCAGAGAACGTTAGCATTGTCACATCTGGTGGCTTATCCATTGAAAAAGTGTCATCCTACACATACCTATGTATTTGGTTGGATGACAAGTTGTCCTTTAAAGTTCATGTAGGTAATCTTGTGACAAAGCTTACATTGAAATTGGGTTTTTATTTTCGTAATAAGGCTTGCTTCCCACTTATGGCTCGAAAGAAGCTTGTTCAGGCCACTTTTCTCTCTCTGTAATTGATTATGGTGACTTGTATATGCATGCAACCTCCTCTGTCTTACAGAGACTGGACTCTGTTTATCATGCATCCTTGCACTTTATTACAAATGCCAAGTCACTCACCCACCATTGCAGGTTGGACCTCACTTTATATGTGCAGAAAGATGCATTTATATGTGTTCATCTACAAAGCCCTTTGGGTAAACTCCCTCTCTACCTCTGTAGTCTGGTCTCCTTCACCACCATCAGTTACCATACCCGGTCTGCTAGGTGGGTGCTACTTAAAGTCCCCAGGACATTCACAGTATTAGACAAGACTGCCTTCTCATCTTGTGCACCAGACGCATGGAATAGTCTACAATCAATGCTTCATCTAGATATGTTAATGCCACTGAATTAATTTAAAATATTGATAGGAGACTCTGTTACATGTTGTTGTATTGTTGTATGTTTTAAGTATGTAATGTATTGATTGTTGCTGCCTTCTTGGCAAGGTCTCCCTTGAAAAAGAGACTCTGGGTCTCAATGGGCTTTTCCTGGTTAAATAAAAAAATCAAATTGAGGTTTATCTGGATATTGAGGTTTATCTTAGCATGTTACGTTAATATTGCTAATTCAACCACCATAAACAGAGAACAGGCTTTTGAAGCCTAAATGCTAGCTACAAGAGCTACATAGCAGGTCTGTAGCATATCCAACATTGAGGGTATTAAGGTCATCTTGGCATGTGATGTCAGAAGGAACACATCCAGGCACTCATAAAGATGGATTGCTAATTACGTCGGCTGGGCACACTAATAAAAATAATTTATTTGGCGCACACCCGCTATTTACAGTGCATTAAAAGGGCATCATTAAAAGTACATCGGGGACAAGGGAAGAGTGAGCATTCTCTTCAGGAGGCACTGGGCTCAGCGCCTGTGAACAATGCCCAAGGCCTCCATAGGATCAGTGTCTGGAGTGTGGCTGGATACATGGACCTTGGAGGTTAGTGCTAGCTACTGCTAACCACATGCATTTTAATACACAACCTTATGGGGTTATGCTATCAACTCCTAACATGCATTTTCATACTGTACACAACCTTGTGGGCTTATGCTAGCTACTAGGGKTGGGAGATATGACGATATATATCGTGTGACAATAGAAAAACGTATATCATTTCATATTATGCTCTATCTGTAATATGAAACATATATCATTTCATATTACGTGGTAATCATACTCGGACCAAGGCGCAGCGTACGTAGAGTTCCACATGTTTATTAAATGAAACTCACAAAAACAATAAAGAGCAACAAAACGTGATGTTCTGTAGAGCTCACAGGCATCAACACAAAAAACAAGATCCCACAAAAACCAGTGGGGAAATGGCTGCCTAAATATGATCCCCAATCAAAGACAATGATAAACAGCTGCCTCTGATTGGGAACCATACCAGGCCAACATAGAAATAAATGCACTAGATCGCCCACCCTAGTCACACCCCGACCTAACCAAAATAGAGAATAAAAAGGCTCTCTATTTTCAGGGCGTGACACTATCGTTTATTTCATTGTGCCGCAAATCACACTCTTCACGGCAATATTTTTCATCAATTGGACGACACTTTGCGTGCCGTGTGGAAGGACATTTGCAACACAAACAAACATGGAGGAGAGTCAACGTGACACAGAGCACGGAGACACAGAGCTCGTACCTAAAATAGAGAGAGATAGTCTAAGGATGAGACCCAAAAAAGTACAGTTGAATGCTCAAAACAAACACCCTGACTCAGACATTGCAAGAGGCTTTTGCCCGCGTCACACCATATGGCAAAGAGTCACGAAGATGGAAGGCGATAACAGCTGCCGTTACAACTTACATCTGCAAAGACATGGCCCCAATTTACATGGTCGAGAAACGGGGGTTTCGTGAGTTGGAGCTAACACTCGACCTAAYGTACCAAATGCAAACCGGTTACTAGCTACTGCTAACAACATGCATTTTCACACGACCTTGTGGGGTTATGCTAGCTACTGCTAACATTCACAATCACAAGGGGATGTGGTGGTTCAAAACATAAAATAGACATTTCATGTTGTAGTAGGCTAGGTCAATACAATACATTTGACTGCAGACATGCTTGCAGTCAAATGTATTGTATTGACCTAGCCTACTACAATCTAAATTGCACCTGGGCTGGAATAATACATTTTAGCCTTTCTCTTGTATTTCAAAGATGGTACAAAAAAAATACAAAACAACAGTTGTTTTTTTCTTATCTTTTACCAGATATATTGTGTTATTCAACTACATTCCTTTCACATTTCCATAAACTTCAAAGTGTTTCCTTTTAAATGCTACCAAGAATATGTATATCCTTGCTTCAGGGCCTGAGCTACAGGCAGTTAGCTATAGAGGACGGGCTCATTGTAATGACTGGAATGGAATTTATGGAACTGAGGTTTCCATATGTTTGATACCGTTCCATTTATTCCATTCCAGCCATTACAATGATCCTGTCCTCCTATAGCTCCTCCCACAAGTTTCCTCTGGTACAGAAATTTGTAGGCGGCTTAACTTACCCTTGCCAAGAGACAATTTTTTMGGGACAATCTATGTTTTCAAAACAGTAATGTTTTCATTAATTCTGATTATTTCCAGGGTAAACAACATCCTGAAATATATGTAGATGTATTTGTTAGAAAGAATACCTTGACGAAGTGATGCTGAGTGTAAAAATAGCTAAACTTACCCCACTCTCCCCTGCTGTAATGTATGCACTCTGTATTTATTTTGAAGTGTCTCAAATTAAGGTCAGACACAATTCTGGTCTCAGTGAGCACATATAGATTAATAGAGGTCAGATATGAAATAATTCTGAAAGTAAAAAACACCTGATTTTGTCATAAACCCTCAAAGTTCCATAATGGGGTGAAAATGGCAGCCATCTTGGTCAGGGAGAAATCCAAAACCAGTCTAATTGYTGATATATTTATTGCTTTTACTAATGGAGGAAAATAAAAGTAAGACGTGATGTACCAGAAATTGTGTAATGGAATTGCACAGAGGCGGTGTGCAATAGTAGGAAGACCACTTTATGCAGCTCACCCTGCACTATCAGCTCCAATGTAAATAACATGAGTAAGTCTACCTCTGATAAGCTTCCTAGTAAAGCATTAAAAACAATCAAGCAACCCAGAAAAGTGCTAAAAATACCCCATATTAACATATGTAGCCTAAGAAACAAGGTCCATGAAGTCAATAACTTGCTTGTAACAGATGACATTCATATTCTGACTAWCTCTGAAACTCACATAGATAATACCTTTGATGATACAGTGGTAGCAATACATGGTTATAACATCTACCYAAAAGACAGAAATGACAAGACTATTTTCCTGAATTTCCGCCTGACTGATGTGCCAAAAGTAAACTGATGGTTACTCAGGCCCAGAAGCCAGGATATGCATATAATTGGTAGCATCGGATAAAAACCGTTGACGTTTCTAAAATTTTAAAAAAATAAGGTCTGAGACTATAACAGAATTGATATTGCAGGCGGAAATCTGAGAGAAACTAACCAGATTTTCTTTTTTTGAGGACCCAGGCTCTTATAATGGAAAGCTATGGGTCCTGTTGTAATTCCGGCTCCAGGTTGCAATTACTATGGCTTCACTAGATGTCAACAGTCTTATTTCAAGGTTTTCGGCTTGTTTTTCAAAAAGCAAGATTTTTATTCAAGGTTTCTGGCTTGTTTTTCAAAAACTCAAAAGAGATTTTGAGTTTTTGTGAAGAGACCACCTGAAAAATATCAGTCTTTCGTGCGCGAGGAAGAGGGCACGCGCTACTCATTTTACTCCTTTCTATTGAACATACTACTTTCCGTATGAAAGATTATAGTTTATTTACATTTTAGGGTACCTGACGATTACATAGAAACATTGTTTGGACGAAGTTTAGTGGTAGATTTTTGGATTCCTTTGTCTGCATGTTGAACGAGTGGTTTACTGAAATCTAAACAGACTTTTTTGGATATAAATAAGGATTTTATCTAACAAAACGACCATTCATGTTGTAGCTGGGACCCTTGGGATTGCAAACAGAAGAAGATTTTCAAAAGTAAGTGATTTGTGATTTTGTGAAGCCTGTGCTGGTTGAAAAATATGTTGATGTGGGGCGCCTTCCTCAGACAATCGCATGGTATGCTTTTGCTGTAAAGCCTATTGTAAATCAGGCAACAAAGTTAGATTAACAAGAATTTACGCTTCTAAATTATATAAGATACTTGCATGTTCATGAATGTTTAATATTACAATTATTTATTTGAATTGCGCGCCCTCCAATTTCACCGGATGTTGTTGACAAGAAGTCCCTATCACTAAGAAGTTTTTGAAATCATCAACATGTATTGATCACATTTTTACTAACGCTGCAGATATTTGCTTTAAAGCAGTATCCAAATCCATAGGATGTAGTGATCACAATATAATAGCRATATCTAGGAAAACCAAAGTTCCAAAGACTGGGCCTAATATAGTGTACTGTGTAAGTTTTGTAGTGATTCATATGTTGATGATGTAAAGAATATTTGCTGGTCTGTGGTGTGTAATGAGGAGCAACCAGACGCTGCACTTGACACATTTATGAAACTACTTATTCCAGTTACTAATAAGCARGCACCCATTAAGAAAATGACTGTTAAAACTGTTAAATCCCCTTGGATTGATGAGGAAATGAAAAATTGCATGGTTGAGAGGGATGAGGCAAAAGGTATGGCAATTAAGTCTGGCAGCCCAACTGATTGGCAAACATACTGCAAATTACGAAATCATGTGACTAAACTAAATAAAAAGAAAAATTAACTACACAATGAAACAAAGATAAAGTATATAAAGAATGATAGTAAAAAGCTTTGGGGCATCTTAAATMACATTTTGGGAAAAAAGCCAACTCGGCTCCTTRATTCATTGAATCAGATGTCTCATTCATCACAAAGCCCACTGATATTGCAAACTACTTTAATGACTTATTCATTGGCAAGATAAGCAACAAACGCTGACACTACACATCCAAGTTTATCGGACCAAATTATGAAAGATAAGAATTGTACGTTTGAATTCCGTAAAGTCAGTGTGGAAGAGGTGGAAGAAGTATTGTTGTCTATCAACAATGACAAGCCACCAGGGTCTGGCAATCTGGATGGAAAATTACTGAGGATAATAGCGGACGATATTGCCACTCCTATTTGCCACATCTTCAATTTAAGCCTACTAGAGAGCGTGTGCCCTCAGTACTGGATGGAAGCTAAGTCATTCCGCTACCCAAGAATAGTAAAGCCCCCTTTTACTGGCTCAAATAGCCGACCAATCAGCCTGTTACCAACCCTTAGTAAACTTCTGAAAAAAATTGTGTTTGACCAGATTTAATGCTATTTTACAGTAAACAAATTGACAACAGAATTTCAGCATGCTTATAGGGAAGGACACTCAACAAGCACAGCACTTACACAAATTACTGATGATTGACTGAGAGAAATTGATGATAAAATGATTGTGGGGGCTGTCTTTTTAGACTTCAGTGCAGCTTTTGACATTATRGATCATAGTCTGCTGCTGGAAAAACATATGTGTTATGGCTTTACACACCCTGTTATAATGTGGATAAAGAGTTACTTGTCTAACAGAACACAGAGGMTGTTCTTTAATGGAAGCCTCTCAAAAATAATCCAGTTAGAATCAGGAATTCCCCAGGGTAGCTGTTTAGGCCCCTTGCTTTTTTCAATTTTTACTAARYACTTTGAMTAAAGCCAGAGTGTCTATGTATGCAGATGACTCAACACTATACACGTCAGCTACTACAGCAACTGAAATGACTGCAACACTCAACAAAGACTGCAGTTAGTTTCAGAGTGGGTGGCAAGGAATAAGTTAGCCCTAAATATTTCTAAAACTTAAAGCATTGTATTTGGAACAAAACTCACTAAAKCCMAAACCAAATCCTATAATAAATTATGTGGAAATTGAGCAAGTTGAGATGACTAAACTCCTTGGAATAACCATAGATTGTTAACTGTCATGGTCAAAACATATTGATGCAGTAGTAAGTAAGATGGGAAGATGTCTGCGATGCTCTGCCTTCTTAACAACACTATCAACAAGGCAGGTCCTACAGGCCCTAGTTTTGTCGTACCTTGACTACTGTTCAGTCGTGTGGTCAGGTGCCACAAAAAGGGACTTAGGAAAATTGTAATTGGCTCAGAATAGGGCAGCACGGTTGGACCCTTGGATGTACACAGAGAGCTAATATTAATAATATGCATGTCAATCTCTCCTGGCTGAAAGTGGAGGAGAGATTGACTTCATCACTACGTTTATTTATGAGAGGTATTGACATGTTGAATGCACCAAGCTGTCTGTCTAAACTACTGGCACACAGCTCGGACACCCATTCATACTCCACAAGACATGCCACAAGAGGTCTCTTCACAGTCCCCAAGTCCAGAACAGACTATGGGAGGCACACAGTACTACATAGAGCCATGACTACATGGGAACTCTATTCCACATCAAGTAACTGACATAAGCAGGAAGTTAGATTTAGAAAACAGATTAAAAAAAAACTTATGGAACAGCGAAGCAACACTAACATTGGCACAGACACTTGCATACACGCAAACATACGCACGGATTTAGTACTGTAGATATGTGGTAGTGGTGGAGTAGGGACCTGAGGGCACACTGTGTGTTGTGAATGTATTGTAATGTTTTTTAAATTGTATTAACTGCCTTAATTTTGCTGGATCCCAATGGTGATCCATAATAAAATATAAATTCAAAATAGTCAGCCTAAAATATTTAATACCGTTTTAAATACAGTTGATACAGGTTTTATACCCATTTTCGATTTTAATAGCCTATAAAATATATGTAAACATACCAAAAATGTCTCGGATTTTGTTTTCTTGGAAAGATGTGAGTGCTCTTATATGATACAATATCAGTACTTGCTGGATTTACAACTTGTCTAAGTCCTATCATCAACTGATTTGAGCCGGTGTATGGCTGTGGACTGACTGCATTGTTTGAATGGAACGTTGGCATTTATTGGCAGTTGATTTGAAAAATGTATGGCATCATTCCTCCAAAACTGACTGGCTAGCTCGATAAATTCTTCACATTCATTATTTTACACTATAACGGCACTGACAAACCATGGTTTACCAAATCCCTGACCAACATGGCTGACGTTTGGAACGGCGTACTAGAATAGGTTCATGTCTATTCTAGTATTCTTATTCCTAATTATATCGCTTCATCACTATTAGCGTCAGCTAAATGGGGTGGTGAAGAGGAATGCATAGATCTGTTGTAACCTCACAGTTAGGGGGCTTTCACACGTGCGGTGTTCCGAACTCTGGTGCGTTTACCCCCTTAGTTCGGATGTGACCATTCTATCCACAATCGGGAGCACACTAAACAACTTAGTGTTCCGATTCAATTCAATCCGTACTGTGGTTCGCTGCCAGTGAGAACGCAGTATGGACCAAACACAGGAAAAGAACCCGAGTTGTATTATTGATTGTTTGACTGCAAGCATTTGATGAAATGCACACAGCGTCATACAGTAACTTGAGATCTCTGAAACATTCTTAAGGTAGCAGCGCATGACCGTATCRGATGCAGATTAGCGGAGATGGGGGCTTTTCTGAGGATATAGGCTACTGAATATGGTCGCAGTTWGAGCAGCGATTGCTCTGTTTCCTCCCTCATGTTGTTATTTATTTTATTTGCACCAAAGAAAACAAGTGGGACAACAATACAGATCAAATATATATATACAAAACGGTGTGCAAGGGCTTATATGAAAAAAATACAATACACATTGTTGGAACACCAAAGTGAAGGTAATATGAAGATTGGAACACACAAGTGATACTTTATGGTAATCATAAATAGATTTAATGTGAGTATTTTTGTCCAATACACAAATTACTTGCATAGATGCTTGGTTTTGTTTAGGAATTTTTGTTTGTTTGGCATTTGGCAATGTGAAACCAACTGAACCAAATGAAAAACAAYTACAATGATTTGAAATATAGCTCAAAACGGTGTGTGAAAACGCCTTTAGTTTCAATTCCTCCCTACCCCCAGGCACTCGGACAAATAACTGGTAAAGTTGTGGTATATGGGTAACATCTGAATGTGAGGGGATGTCTGTGTACATAATTAGAATAAGAACACTAGCATAAATATTATAGCTATCTTTATGTTTTAAGTCTCTTGTGTGCAGACGCCAGTGAAACAACAATTTCATTGTTGGGCCATATCAGTCATCCCTGTCTTTCTTACTCTCCAGTCTCTCTCACTCTCTTCTTTTCTCTGTCTCCATATCATCTCCCTTTCCCAATATTCTCATCCCTATATCTGACTAAGTCCTCGCTCTTCATTGTTCTCCCTTTCTTTCCTCTTCTCCCTCTGTTTCTCTTCTATATTCCTTACTTCCGCCCTTTCTCTTCTCCTTAGCCCAATGCCATTCTCTCTCTCTATCTCAAACGCTCTATCCTTCTTTCTCTCGCTCTCTCACGTTCTATATCCTTCATTCTGTCTTCTCTCTCTCACTCCCTAATCAGCACAGGGGAACAATAATCCAGCCGTGCGCCTCATTGCAGCTGCCACTCAGCCAAGCTGCCAGCCGCAAATCCAGCCCCTTCCACCCCTGCCGTCCCCACCGCCGTTACCACGTCACCCAATAGTAGCTGCCAAATAGGCTTTTTAAAAGCCACTTGAACTTCAGGGAAGAAGTGAAGAGAAGTATTAAGAGTAGAATTGGCTTGTCAGTCTGTTGCTTGTGGGGACAGAGTGGCACGAAAGGGGGTGAGTGAGAGGTAGAGTAAGGTCAGAGCCACTGACTGGATCTTGGCAGCCACGTCGCTCACAGACAAACTGATGGGGAACTTAGAACTGACAGACGGGATGGATGGACAGGCGAATAGAGACATACGGACAGTGGGACGCAGGCGCACACACGTACACCACATAGTACTCAAGGTCAAGTGCATGGCCTCCAATGGAGATTAATACATCAACCTTGTCTTGATGAGACAGGGAGGACAACCTTTTTCACCAGGGTTCACCTCTGACCAATGCCATGTGTCTATATATTTTGGGCCAGAGGACACACAGTCTGAAACATTGTGACTGGACAGTTTTCATAACATTTTTATCCAGCCGGTCACCTTTTATACAAGTCAGTATTCAACGTCCATCCATGTCTGAGGATGTTGGAGATGATGTGGAAATTGGCCAATAGGGGCTAAAATAAGTGCTGTTACCTTCATGCTGGTTTTGGTTTTGCCTGGMCGTAAGCATCTGCCTCCGGTGCCAAAGGATGCATGTTTGAATCCAGCGATAGAAAGTTGTTTGAGATTTTTGTTTTAAGCCTATCCCCAAACCTTAACCATTCAGAGTTAATGCCTAACCTTAATATTTTGGAGATAATGTCTAAACTTAACTTTGAAATTTGACGTTTGAGAAACATGGATGTGCCTCAATCATACTTGAGACAGATATGACTTCCGCAAGGTTATTAAAATGCCACTGGCTGGCTATATGAGAGAACTAGAGAGGATAATACGATATGACACACATCACCATGTCAAAAATGCAAGCAAAGGCTGCAAATTATGCTTCACCTAGATGCACTTGTGCCCCTCACTGAGTTTAAAACTCCAGTGCAGAACTCTGTATAGAAGGAGTGTAAATATTTCCTGTAGATCGTGTTGTTGTGTCTTTACACTGAACAAACATATAAACACTACATGCAACAATTTCAAAGATTTTACTGAGTTACAGTTTATATAAGGAAATCAGTCAATATACTGTACATWCGGAAAATATTTAGACCCCTTGACCTTTTCCACATTTTGTTACGTTACAGCCTTATTCTACAATAGATTACGTTTTTTTCCCCCTCATCCATCTACACATAATACCCCATAATGATGAACCAAAAACAGGTTTTTAGAAATGGTTGTAAATATATATWTTTTTTAATGATTGAAATATGACATTTACATAAGTATTCAGAACCTTACTCAGTARTTTGTTGAAGAACCTTTGGCAGTGATTACAGCATCAAGTCTTCTTGGATATGACGCTACAAGTGGGCCACATCTGTATTTGGGGAGTTTCTCCAATTATTTTCTGTAGATCCTCTCTGGGCTCTGTCAAGTTGGATGGGGAGCGTCGTTACACAGCTACTTTCAGGTCTCTCTAGAGATGTTCAATCGGGTTCAAGTCCAGGCTTTGGCTGGGCCACTCAAGGACATACAGTGACTTGCCCCGAAGCCACTCCTGCATTGTCTTTGCTGTGTGCTTAGGGTTGTTGTCCTGTTGGAAGGTGAACCTTTGCCCCTCTCTGAGGTCCTGAGCACTCTGGAGCAGGTTTTCATCAAGGATTTCTCTGTACTTTGCTCCATTCATCTTAACCTTGATCCTGACTAGTCTTCTAGTCCCGGCCGCTGAAAAACATCCCCACAACATGATGCTGCCAACACCATGCTTCACAGTAGGGATGGTGCCAGGTTTCCTCCAGAAGTGATTCTTGGCATTCAGGCCAAAGAGTTCAATCTTGGTTTCATCAGACCAGAGAATCTTGTTTCTCATGGCCTGAGAGTCCTTTAGGTGCCAAGTAGGCTGTCATGTGCCTTTTACTGAGGAGTGGCTTCCGTCTCGGCACTATAATAAAGGCCTTATTGGTGGAGTGCTGTAGAGATGGTTGTCCTTCTGGAAGACTCTCCCATCTCCACAGAGGACCTCTTGAGCTCTGTCAGAGTTACCATTGGGTTCTTGGTCACCTCCCTGACCAAGGCCCTTCTCCGCTGATTGCTCAGTTTGGACAGGCGGCCAGCTCTAGGAAGAGTCTTGCATCTGTTGGTCAGAAAACCAGTCATAATTTCAAGCGCAGTACATCTCTTTCGCATAGAGTTGATCAAGCTGTTGATTGTGGAATGTTGTCCCARGCCTCAATGGCTGTGCGAAGTTGCTGGATATTGGCGGGATCTGGAACATGCTGTCGTACACGTTGAGCCAGAGGATTCCTAACATGCTCAATGGGTGACATGTCTGGTGAGTATGCAGTCCATGAAAGAACTGGGACATTTTCAGCTTCCAGGAATTGTGTACAGATCATTGTGACATGGGCCATACATTATCATGCTGAAACATGAGGTGGTGGTGGCAGATGAAAGGCACGACAATGGGCCTCAGGATCTCGTTACGGTAACTCTGTGCATTCAAATTGACATTGATAAAATGTAACTGTGTTCGTTGTCCGTAGCTTATGCCTGCCCATACTATAACCCCACCGCCACCATGGGGCACTTTGTTCAGAACGTTGACATCAGCAAAATGCTCGCCAACACGATGCCATTTAGCCTTTTAGTCATTGTTAGCCACTGCTAGCGTCCTTCACCTTCTGCACAGGCAGCAACCGTATTCTTTTAGCCTGGATAAAACCTACCAGCCTCGGACTGTTTTTCTCCACTACAACGCCGGATTCCTGCCGTAAACCCTGGACCATTACTACTGATCATCACAGCTAGCTAGCTGCCACCGAGTGACCCAGCCCCGACGCTAACCCTGAGCCAGGCCCACCTCCCGGCCCACTCTGTGATCACCCGGCTACCCAGCCGATGACTCCCGGACACGGCTAGAATCCACTACTCTTACTGGATACGTAAGCTCTGGACCTTTGCAGCGGATCCTCGCTGCTAGCTAGCTGCTACCGAGTGGCTAACGCCCATGCCCCGAAGCCAGCACCAGTTAGCCGCGAGCCAGGTGCATCTCCTGGCTAGCAAACTAAATTACTACAACTACAATACCTCTTTCGCCATCTGGCTCGGACCTTTTGTCGACACGACGCCCTGCCGATCCACCACGACTGACCCGCAGACGTAATTCCATCCGCTGTGCCCTCAACCGGACGTTGGAGCAGACGCTTCTACTTATCCTGGCCTGCTAACTTTAAATGGCTTGACTCKSGCGTGCTAGCGTAGTAACGACTACGCCGCGGCTTCCCTGCTCCATCTATTGCTGTTCACTGGACCATATGATCACTTGGCTACATAGCTAATGCCTGTTAGACTGTTCATTTATCACGGTACTCCATTTAGTTTATTTTTTATTTTTTTGTTTATCTGTCGGCCCTAGCCCCGAACTCAGGCCCTGTGTGTAGTTAACCGACCCTCTCTGCCCATTCATTGCCATTTTACCTTTTGTTGTTGTCTTAGTTGATTAGCTGTTGTCGTCTTACCCATTGTCTTAGCTAGCTCTCCCAATCAACACAGGTGATTGCTTTATGCCTCGCTTTATGTCTCTCTCAAATGTCAATATGCCTTGTATACTGTTGTTTAGGATAGTTATCATTGTTTTAGTTTACAGTGGAGCCCCTAGTCCCACGTTACATGCCTCAGATTCCTCCTTTGTCCCACCCCCCACACATGCGGTGACCTCACCCGTTATAACCAGCACGTCCAGAGATGCAACCTCTCTTGTCACTCAGTGCCTGGTCTTACCTCCACTCTACCCGCACCCCACCATACCCCTGTCTGCACATTATGTCCTGAATTTGTTATACCACGCCCAGAAATCTGCTCCTTTATTTCTCTGTCCCCAACGCACTAGATGACCAGTTTTGATAGCCTTTAGCCGTACCCTCATCCTACTCCTCCTCTGTTCCTCGGGTGATGTAGAGATTAACCCAGGCCCTGCGTGTCCCCAGGCACTCTCATTTGTTGACTTCTGTAATCGAAAAAGCCTTGGTTTCATGCATGTTAACATCAGAAGCCTCCTCCCTAAGTTTGTTTTACTCACTGCTTTAGCACACTCCGCCYACCGTGATGTCCTTGCTGCGTCTGAATCCTGGCTTAGGAAGGCCACCAAAAATTCGGAGATTTCCATACCCAACTACAACATTTTCCATCAAGATATAACTGCCAAAGGGGGAGGAGTTGCAATCTACTGCAGAGATAGCCTGCAGAGTTCTATCTTACCCTCCAGGTCTGTGCCCAAACAGTTAGAGCTTCTAATTTAAAAATGAATCTCTCCATAAATAAGTCTCTCACTGTTGCCACCTGTTATAGACCCCCCTCAGCTCCCAGCTGTGCCCTGGACACCATATGTGAATTGATTGCCCCTCATCTATCTTCAGAGTTCGTTCTGTTAGGTGACGTAAACTGGGATATGCTTAAAACCTCGGGAGTTCTACAATCTAAGCTAGATGACCTCAATCTCACACAAATCATCAAGGAACCCACCAGGTACAACCCTAAATCCGTAAACATGGGCACCCTCATAGATATTATCCTGACTAACTTGCCCTCCAAATACACCTCTGCTGTCTTCAATCAGGATCTCAGCGATCACTGCCTCATTGCCTGCATCCGCTATGGGTCCGCAGTCAAACGACCACTCTTCATCACTATCAAACGCTCCCTAAAACACTTCTGCGAGCAGGCCTTTCTAATCGACTTGGCCCGGGTATCCTGTAAGGATTTTGACCTCATCCCGTCAGTCGAGAATGCCTGGTCGTTCTTTAAAAGWAATTTACTCACCATCTTAAATAAGCATGCCCCTTTCAAAAAATGTAGAACTAAGAACAGATATAGCCCTTGGTTCACTACAGACCTGACTGCCCTTAACCAGCACAAAAACATCCTGTGGCGGAATGCAATAGCATCGAATAGTCCCCGCGATATGCAACTGTTCAGGGAAGTCAGGAACCAATACACGAAGTCAGTCAAGAATTGCAAAGGCTAGCTTTTTCAAACAGAAATTTGCATCCTGTAGCTCCAACTCCAAAAYGTTCTGGGACACTGTAAAGTCCATGGAGAACCAGAGCACCTCCTCCCAGCTGCCCACTGCTCTGAGGCAAGGTAACACAATCACCACCGATAAATCCATGATAATCTAAAATTTCAATAAGCACTTCTCTACGGCCGGCCATGCTTTCCTCCTGGCTACCCCAACCCCGGCCAACAACAGCCCCCCCGCAGCCACTTGCCCGAGCCTCCCCAGCTTCTACTTCACCCGAATCCAGATAGCAGATGTTCTGAAAGAGCTGCAAAACCTGGACCCGTACAAATCAGCTGGGCTAGACAATCTGGACCCTCTCTTTCTAAAACTATCCGCCGCCATTGTTGCAACCCCTATTACCAGTCTGTTCAACCTCTCTTTCGTATCGTCTGAGATCCTAAAGATTGGAAAGCTGCCGCGGTCATCCCCCTCTTCAAAGGGGGTGACACTCTAGACCCAAACTGTTATAGACCCATACCAATCCTGCCCTGCCTCTCTAAAGTRTTCAAAAGCCAAGTTAATAAACAGATCATTGACCATTTCAAATCCCACCGTACCTTCTGCGCTGTGCAATCCGGTTTCCGAGCTGGTCACAGGTGCACCTCAGCCACGCTCAAGGTACTAAAAAATATCATCTGAGAGTGACTAACAAAATCAATGAGGCCCACTGTAGGTCAGGTCCTGTTGGCACGTGCCCAAACTGCTTGGTCAGGAATTTGGCCATTAATACTACAATGTTTAGAATGTTGGCTTGACTATCTACCAAACWAAAAAAAAAWTWGCTGACATGGGCTAATTGAGTGACTGTCAGTGACTGACATAACAAGATAAAAACTGCAGAGGCACAACACAATTTAGAAATTGCATCTTGTGTATTCTACTATCGTAACTCTCAACATTAGGTTGAGACCCCAACCAAGTTGCTATGGGGAATTGTTTTTTATTTTTTTTATTTTGGGGGGCCCATAGCGTCCGCAGGGCCCAAATCGGTCGCTCATGTCGCTTATTGGGTTGTGCCGGCCCTGCCTACTATTTAGAATGCAAGTACGGGTATTCGGAGACTCTCAATGGGCTTTTTCCTGTTCCCTCTTTCTTTTCCTCTCATTCCCTCCCTGTCTCTCTCGCTTTTTCTCGGTATCCTCTACTACCTCTTACTCTTTACCTTCCCATTACAGCAACCAAACTCTGCATGAGTGCAGATAGCATACAGTACAAGGGTCAGTGGCATACCATAAAACTCACACATGCACAGACAGACAGACAGACACACACACTACACCCATTAATAACCAACCACTGACATCACCGGAACTTAAATGTGCACAAGCAGCACCTGTCTTCTACTGGTATAACGCTGCCAGCTTAATGCCCTCCTCCTCTCTTTCTTTCTCTCGTGGAGGAAAGGAGGGGTAGAGAGAGAGCAAGAGGAGAGAGCGAGAGAGAGAGAGGAGAGAAAGAGGAAGATAAGGAGAGTGGAGAGAGAGAGAGAGGGGTAGGGAGAAGGAGAGAGAGAGAGTGAAAGAGGACGGGAGAGAGTTTCAGTGCTTGTCCGTGATGAATTTGCTGATACCACAGCAGCCTGTACCCATTCCGAGGAAACTCACGGTGATATACAAGGCCTTGGCCAATGCAGAGGAGGTGTGTGTGTTTCCCTGAGCTTGCACGTTTACAGCACCTTGGACCCGAGACTTAAACAGCAGCTACGTCACACTGTTGCTGCTCCTGCACAGGGGTGTGTGTGTGTTGGGTATGTGCGTGCGTGTGTGTACTTGTGTTTTCATACATTTTAATGTGTACATTCTTAATTTATACATTTCCTGCAATTCAACCCATGTGCCTTGGGGTGGGGAGAAATGTTTGCTCTTTGAAAGCAAATATCCTGCAATTCTACACATTTTGCCATGACTTATGCCATGTTAATATGATATTGGAGGGAGAACTACTAACAAAATCAATGGGAGCCCCCTGGACACGTGTCCTGTCTGTCCGGTCGGTATCCGGCCATGATTACTGCAAGTTTAGATGGGTTGGCAGGTAGGCTAGTGGTTAGAGCATTGGACATGTATAACATGTATAAATATTTGTATGAACTGAACAAGTTCCACAGACATGRGACTAACAGAAATMGAATAATGTGTCCCTGAACAAAGGGGGGGTCAAAAATAAAAAGTCACTGTCAGTATCTGGTGTGGCCCCCAGCTTCATTAAGTACTGCAGTGCATCTCCTTCTCATGGACTGCACCAAATTTGCCAGTTCTTGCTGTGAGATGTTACCCCACTCTTCCACCAAGGCACCTGCAAGTTCCCAGACATTTCTGAGGGGAATGGCCCTAGCCCTCATCCTCCGAGCCAACAGGTCGCAGACGTGCTCAATGGGAAAGTGACCTGGGCTCTTCGCTTGCCATGGTAGAACACTGACATTCCGGTCTTGCAGGAAATCACGCACAGAACGAGCAGTATGGCTGGTGGCATTGTCATGCTGGAGGGTCATGTCAGGATGAGCCTGCAGGAAGGGTACCACATGAGGGAGGAGGATGTCTTCCCTGTAACGCACAGTGTTGAGATTGCCTGCAATGACAACAAGCTCAGTCCGATGATGCTGTGACACACCGCCCCAGACTATGATGGACCCTCCACATCTAAATCGATCCCGCTTCAGAGTACAGGCCTCGGTGTAACGCTCATTCCTTTGATGATAAACGCGAATCTGACCATCACCCCTGGTGAGACAAAACCGCGACTCGTCAGTGAAGAGCACTTTTTGCCAGTCCTGTCTGGTCCAGCGACGGTGAGTTTGTGCCCATAGGCAACGTTGTTACCGGTGATTTCTGGTGAGGACCTGCCTTACAACAGGCCTACAAGCTCTCAGTCCAGCCTCTCTTAGCCTATTGCGGACAGTCTGAGSACTGATGGAGGGATTGTGCGTTCCTGGTGTAACTCGGGCAGTTGTTGTTGCCATCCTGTACCTGTCCCGCAGATGTGATGTTCGGATATACCGATCCTGTGCAGGTGTTGTTACACGTGGTCTGCCACTGCGAGGACGATCAGCTGTCCGTCCTGTCTCCCTGTAGCACTGTCTTAAGCGTCTTACAGTACAGACGTGGCAATTTATTGCCCTGGCCACATCTGCAGTCCTCATGCCTCCTTGCAGCATGCCTAAGGCACGTTCACGCCGATGAGCAGGGACCCTGGGCATCTTTCTTTTGGTGTTTTTCAGAGTCAGCAGAAAGGCCTCTTTAGTGTCCTAAGTTTTCATAACTGTGACGTTAATTGCCTACCGTCTGTAAGCTGTTAGTGTCTTAACGACCGTTCCACAGATGAATGTTCATTAATTGTTAATGGTTCGTTGAACAAGCATGGGAAACAGTGCAATGAAGATCTGTGAGGGTATTTGGATTTTTACGAATTATCTTTGGAAGACAGGGTCCTGAAAAAGGGATGTTTCTTTTTTTGCTGAGTTTATATTTTTATTTGTTTAACACTTTTTTGTTGTTGTATTTAAATCAAAGCTCAATTGTATTCTTTTCCCCAAAACTTTCAGCACGCATATCTTCCAATATATGTCAGGTGTGATCTGGTCTCTTGGAAATCCAACCCCTACGGGAGGGCAGCTCCCACTCAGTCCAGCTGTTCACTGTCTTGGCACTCCAATGGTGGAACCAGCGTCCCCTTGAAGCTAGGACAGCAGAGTCCCTGCCCATCTGGCGCGGCATGTAGCCTAGTGGTTAGAGCGTTGGACTAGTATCCGAAAGGTTGCAAGATTGAATCCTCGAGCTGACAAGGTAAAYAAATATGTACAAGGCAGTTAACCCACTGTTCCTAGGCCATCATTGAAAATAAGACTTTGTTCTTAACTGACTTGCCGAGTTAAATAAAGATAAAAAACATTTGAAACACAACCTTTTCAAATAATATTTTAAATAAACCCACAACACCCCCTCCTAAATTGAGGAACATGTTTGTGGTTGTCCCACCTCGCTATCTTAAAATGAATGCACTAACTGTAAGTCACTCTGGCTAAGGAGCGTCTTGCTCAACACTTGCCGGCGCCGAAAGAGATGGCCGCCTCGCTTCGGTTCCTGGAAAATATCCATATTTTGTTTTGTTATGTGTTATTCTCTCTACATCGGTACCGTCCTGTCTGGAGGCAATAACTATAGGTTTCATTACATACAGTCGGAGAGGAACTACTGAATATACGCATTAACGGAAAACTCATCAATCGTTCCTAACCGGAATTAATGACTTTTCCACCCCCTGAAACGGATTCCATGTGTTTGACCTTCCACCCAATACATGGGATCTGATCCGAGCCGGCGACCCTGGCGACGCGAAAAGGGCAACCGAGGCGGTCTCGGGCAGGCTGGAGACCGGGCACATCGCGCTCCACTCCTAAGCAACTCTCGCCCATGTCCTACTCTCTTGACAAATAAGGTGATGAAGATCCCGAGCACGGGTAGCTATTCCAGAGAGACATCAGGGATTGCAACGTGCTTTGCTTCATCACGGAAACCACGAGGCTAACTCAAGGGACGCATACCCGGACGTCGGTGAGCCAGCTGGTTTCTTCATGCATCGCGCGAACAGAAACAACATCTTTCCGGTCAAGCAAGAGGGGCCGGGGGGGTATGCTTATGATTAATAGAGAAGTGGTGTTTGATCATCCATAAACAACACCAGGACTCATAGAGTCATTGTTTCACCTGATCTTAGAACTCTCGCACATCAATATGTCGACCGCAGATATCACCAAGGGAATTCTCTTCAATCATAATCACAGCCGTATATATTCCCCCAAGCAGACACATCGATGGCCCTGGATGAACTTTATCTGACTCTTTGTAAACTGGAAACCACACACCCTGAGGCTCCATTCAATCGTAGCTGGGGGATTTTAACAAGGCTAATTCTAAAAACAAAGACTCCTAATTCTATCAGCATATCGATTGTGATACAGGGCTGGAAAAACGCTAGATCATTGTTATAGCTAATTTCCCGCGAACGCTCATATAAGGCCTCCCGCCCCCTTATCGGAAAAGCTGACCACGACTCCATTTTGTTTGATTCCCAGCCTACAAACAGAAACTCAAAACAGACAAGCTCCGCGCTCAGGTCTTGTTCAACGCTGGTCGAACAATCTCGAATCCACGCTTCAAGACCTGGCTTCGATCAGCGGATTGGAATATGTTTTCGGCATTCGCGTCCCAAACAATATTGACGAATATGCTGAATTTCGGTGAGCGAGTTCATTAGGAAGTGGCATTGACGATGTGTACCCACAGCAACGATTAAAACATTCCAAAACCAGAAACCGTGGATTGCGGCAGCACTTCCCCTACGGGAAAACTGAAAGCGCGAAGCCACTGCTTTTAACCAGGGCACGGTGACGGAAGCATGACCGAATAAAAACAGTGTAGCTAATTCCTTCGCAATGGGCAATCAAAGCAGGCACAGTCGCAGTTACCAGAGACAAAATCGAGTCGCAATTCAACAGCTCAGACACAAGATGGGTATGTGGCGAAGGGTCTACTAGTAGATCACGGCATTACAGAAAGAAAACCAGCCTCCGTCGGGAAGGATGTCTTGTCTCCCAGACTAGGTAAACAACTTTTTTGCCCCGCTTTGAGGACAATACAGTGCCCACTGACACGGCCCCTACCCCTAAAAACCTGCGGGCTCCTCTTTCACTGCAGCCGAGGTGAGTAAAACATTTAAACGTGTTAACCCTCGCATGGCAGGCTGCGGCCAAGACGGCATTCCCAGCCGCGTCCTCAGAGCAATGCGCAGACCAGCTGGCTGGTGTGTTTACGGACATATTCAACACAGCCTTATCCAGTCTGCTGTTTCCCTACATGCTTTCAAGAGGCCACCCTATTGTTCCTGTTTCCAAGAAAAGCTAAGGTAACTGAGCTAAAACGACTACCGCCCGTAACGCACTCACTTCCCGTCATCCACTAGAAGTGCTTTGAGAGGACTAAGTCAAGGACTGCATATCACCTCACACCCTAGCGGACACCCTGACCCACTCCATTTGGCTACCGACCCAATAGGTCCACTAGACGGACGCAATCGCAACCAACTGCACACTGCCCTAACCATCTGACAGGGAATGACCCATGTGAGACTGCTGTTTCATCGATTACAGCTGCAGCATTTAACACCATAGTACCTCCAAACCGTCATCAAGCTCGAGACCCTGGGTCTCGACCCCCCCCCTGTGCAACTGGGTCCTGGACTTCCTGAGGGCCGCCCCCAGGTTGGTGAGGGTAGGTGAAGCAACATCTCACCCGCTGTCAATCCCAAGCAACTGGGGCCCACAAGGGTGCGTTCTCGACCCCTCTCCTGTACTCCCTGTTACGCCATCACCGATGGCGTGGCCTGCACGCCTCCAACCAATCAATCAAGTTTGCGGAGACTACAGTGGTAGGCTGATTACCAACAAACGACGAGGACGGCCTACAGGGAGGAGGTGAAGGGCCCTCGGAGTGTGGTGTGTCGAGAATACCTCACACTCCAACGTCAAACAATAAAAAGGAGATATGATTGTGGATTCAGGAACACACAGAGGGAGCACCCCCTATCCACATCGAAGGGTCCAGTAGATGAGAAGGTGGAACAAGTTTTAAAGTTCCTCGTGACACACACGGACAAAACTGAATTGGTCCACCCACACAGACATGCCGTTGTGAAGCAAGGCGCAGCGATGCGCCTCTTCAGACCAGGGAGGCTGAAGAATTCGCTTGTCACAAAAGCCACTCCCAAACTTCTACAATGCACAATCGAAGGAGCATATCGTCGGGCGATCACGCGCCTGGTACGGCACTGATCCGCCCACAAACCGTAAGCGCTCCCAGAAGGGTAGGAGGTCTGCAGAACGCATACACCACGGGGCAAACTACCTTGCACCTCACAGGACACCTACACCACCCGATGTCACAGGATAAAGGCCAAAAAGATCATCAGGACAACCAACCACCCAAGACCACTTGCTGTTAAACCCCGCTAGTCAATCGCAGAAGGCGAGGTCAGTACGGTGCATCAAGAGCAGGGACCGAGAGACTGAAAACAGCTTCTATTCTCAAGCATCAGACTGTTTAAAACAGCCACCAGCTCAACATTTAGCGGCCGCTGCACAACATTACTGACGCAACTCCAGCCACTTTAAAAATGGGAATTGATGGAATAAATGTAAAAATTACACAGCAAAATTTAAAAATCCACTTAATATAATGTTAATCCCTACATTACCCATCTCATATGTAATGACTACTCTATACTTCTACTGCAATTTGTGCCATGTTTATTGTAATACAATGTACACTAGCCACTTTAAACTATGCCCACTTTAAATGTTTACATACCCTTTCCAAGTACTGCAATCTCATATGTATATACCTGTACTCTACAAATACCATCTACTTGCATTCTGCATGCCGTTTCTGTACCACCACTCAATTCATATATCTTTATGGTACATATTCTTTATGCCGCTTTTACACTTGTGTGTGTGTGTAAGGGTAGTAGTTGTGGAATTGGTTAGGTTAGATTACTTGTTGGTTATTACTGGCATTTGGTCGGAACTAGAACAGCACAAGCATTTTCGCTAGCAGCTCGCCGCCATTAACATTCTGCTAACCAATGCTGTATGTGACTAAATAAAATTTGATTTGATTTGATTTGATTTGAAATGACATAAAGATGTCAAATGTAAGATAAGACATTCAGTGATTTCACCAAAAGTATTCAGACCCTTCCTTTTCCACATTTTGTTGCCGTTGCACCTTATTCTCAAATGGATTTTTTTTTTATCCCCTCATCAATCTTACACACAATACCCATAATGACAAACGAAAACATGTAGAATTTTTGTATTTTATTAAAAATGAAAAACAGAATATCTTATTTAATAAAATTCAGATTCATCCTATGAGACTCAAAATTGAGCAAGGTGCATCCTGTTTCCATTGATCATCCTAGAGCTGTTTCTACAACTTGATTGGAGTCCACCTGTGGTAATTCAATTGATTGGACGTGATGTACCAAAGGCACACACCTGTCTATATAAGGTCCCAAGGTTGTCAAAGCAAAAACGAAACGTCCGTAAAGCTCCGAGACAGGATTGTGTCGAGGCACAGATCTGGGGAACGGTACCAAAACAATTCTGCAGCATTGAAGGTCCCCAAGAACACATTCTTAAAAAGYAAGAAGTTTGGAACCACCGAGACTCTTCCTAGAGCTGGCCGCCGGGCCGAACTGAGCAATCAGGGGAGAAGGGCCTATGTCAGGGAGGTGACCAAGAACCCAATGGTCACTCTGACAGAGCTCCAGAGTTCCTCTGAAGATAGAACATTCCAGAAGGACAACCATCTCTGTAGCACTCCACCAATCAGACCTTTAATGTAGAGTGGCCGATACGGAAATCACTCCTCAGTAATAGGCACATGACAGACCAATTGGAGTTTGCCAAAATGCACCTAAAGGATTCTCAGACCATGAGAAAAAAGATTCTCTGGTCTGATGAAACCAAGATTGAACTCTTTGGCCTGAATGCCAAGTGTCACTTCTGGAGGAAACCTGGCACCATCCCTACGGTGAAGCATGGTGTTGGCAGCATCATGCTGTGGGGATAGTTTTCAGTGGTAGTGACTGGGAGACTAGTCAGGATCGAGGGAAAGAAGAATGGAGCAAAGTACAGAGRGATCTTTAATGAAAACCAACACGATAACGCCCCTAAGCACACAGCCAAGATGACGRAGGAGTGGCTTCGGGACAAGTCCCTGAATGCCCTTGAGTGGCCCAGCCAGGGCATGGAATTGACCCCAATCAAACATCTCTAGAGYGAACTGAAATAGCTGTGTAGGGACACTCCCCATCCAAACTGACAGGGCTTGCAAGGATCTGCAGAGAAGAATGGGAGAAACTCCTCAAATACGTGTGTGCCAAGCTTGCAGTATCATACCCAAGATACCTCAAGGCTGTAATTGCTGACAAAAGTGCTTCAAAAAAGTACTGAGTAAAGGGTCTGAATACTTATGTAAATGTGATATTTCATATATATATTTTTTTCAATAATTTAGCGAACATTTCAAAACTGTTTTTTTGCTTTGTCTTTATGGGATATTGTGTGTAGATTGATGAGGGGGAAAAAATATTGAATCCATTTTAGAATAAGACTGTAAAGCAGGGGTTCTTAAACTTTTTCAGCCTGGGACCCAAATTAGAAATTGTGTGTTTTCCTGTGCCCAAGCTTAGAAAATATGCAACTATATACAAAAACAAATAACAATTAAATGAAATATCCATATGTCTATTAATGTTTATTTTCCCCCATTAAAAACACTCCTACATATCTGTCTAGGTTGGATGTGTTGCTGTGAAAATACAATACATATTTTTTATTCTGAACTGGAATGAACTGATTGATCACATCACACAGATGTAGTTCAGAAAACACACACACACACACACACAGTCCTAATGAGAGGTGTGAGGCTGGTTGACGTTCTCAGAACGTGTCTATTCTGAGGTCATGCTCAGCCTTGAAACTGTTCCTGTCACGACTTCCGCCGAAGTTGGCTCCCCTGCCTGTTCGGGCGGTGCTCGGCGGTCGTCGTCACCGTCCTAKTAGCCGCCACCGATCCCTTTTTCGTTTGTCTGTTTGTTTTGTCTTATTASTTTCACCTGTGTTTGTTGTTTTTGGTTAATGAGCTTCCCTATATTTAGTAGGTAGACCCGCCCTTGTTTTGTGCGGGATTGTCTTTATGTTACGTGTGTGTGTTTTAGGTAGAGGTGTATTATTTTTCCTATTTACTTGGCACCCTGTGTTTTGGGTTGAAAAGTTGTTCTCTGCGCCCTGTATGTTTGGGCTTATAATTTTTTTGTGTGCAATAGTAAAAGGAGCACTTTTCTTAAGTGGAACTCTCTGCGTTTGATTCCTTCACCCACCTAGTCCCGCGTGACAGTTCCTGTACTTGTTTTTTAAGTATGTCAGAGTTGAGAACCCTGACTCACATAGGTATGTGGTGCCAAACTGGACCAGAACATCTACTGCTTTCTCAGTCAGGCAGGAGACCATTTCCTGCTGTAGATGAGCAACCCAGAACTGTGTGAGTGTGTTATCAGTCAGGCAGGAGACCACTTCCTGCTGTAGATGAGCAACCCAGAACTGTGTGAGTGTGTTATCAGTCAGGCAGGAGACCACTTCCTGCTGTAGATGAGCAACCCAGAACTGTGTGAGTGTGTTATCAGTCAGGCAGGAGACCACTTCCTGTTGTAGATGAGCAACCCAGAACTGTGTGAGTGTGTTTGCCTCAAAAAGCATCTGGCTTCAAATCAGTTTATTCCAGTTAA
Source organism: Salvelinus sp. IW2-2015 (assembly GCF_002910315.2). Taxonomy (NCBI): domain Eukaryota; kingdom Metazoa; phylum Chordata; class Actinopteri; order Salmoniformes; family Salmonidae; genus Salvelinus; species Salvelinus sp. IW2-2015. Next base: position 31,809,513 of record NC_036857.1, read on the forward strand.
GAATACAAACTATTGTATTTTAACAGCAACAGTTCCAACCTAGACTCGTTTTCAACAATCATTTCTACAGTAAGATCTACAACAGTAGGCCTGATCATTTTTTAAACTTTAACAGTACAGATGAAGATAACTTGCTTTGGCTAATGTTAGCTATTAACGTTAGCTGTGTAAAAGGCCAGGGGATTGTTTGAAAGAGAAACTTACATCTACTACAATGAGAGTTAGTACTCCCTTATTTCTGCTGATCATCACCTGTTATAAAATGACAACAATGCCTTGCTAGCTGACTTACTTTCCACTGTTGAAGCACTGTTTCCTGAAGCATTCTGCCCTGTTCTGAAAGAAATATCTGGGTTTACCATCACGCTGTGGATGTTTGGTCAGGACGTGTCGTTTTATTAATTTGTTCGTTTTGAGAGAGTCATTACTAAGCACTTCCCCGTACAAAACACATTGTGGGCGCTCCTCGTTATGAAAGAGAGAAACTCATCGCTGTATATCATGCATGGCGCTACACCGGGGCTAAGGGGGCTATAGCCCCGTCACAAATCTGCGTAGCACCAGTTAAGCCCCCTCAAGAGTACAGTAGAGCACAATACACTACGGTATAGCACATTATAGATATCTATGTTTTGGCCAAATAGAAGTGAATGTTTGGGCCCTGAGGGTTGGAGCCCCCCGGCTGGCTATGCATCACAATACTCTCCCATTCTTCCTGAAGTGTGCGCTTGTCCACTACCCAAATGGTGGTCCTCTGTATCATGGCYCATGCAACTTTAAAATGGAGATAGTCTCAATGGCGTTGTCACAGACACCATAATGACAGATACAAAGACGAGACCTCTATCTTTATTGTCTAAATTGTGTTGGTTTTGACTGTTTCGGTTGGGAKAATTTTTACTTATTTTGGACTGTAAAGAATCCCCATAGCTAACATATGGCTMGCTATCTTTCATTTGAACAAATGTACATCCCATCAAACATTTATTTTTGTCCCAAAACCGTGATTTACATATTTCTTGATATAGTAGATGTMCAGTACTTACACTTCTTAAAAATACATGATATTTACCAAATTACTCACCATGTGGCCATGCTGGAGAGTAGTGCAATCCCATCACCTGGGGATATGTGTAGGGGTGTGGCTTAAGGKACATTCATTTTTCAGTCTTTTAGTTAAATAAAGGTTAAATTATTAAAAATAAAAATGTGTGTGTTTTGGTAGGGACATCAAAAGGTGGGACAGCACTTTTTTGAGAAAGATGTTTAAAGATAAACAAAACTACTAATTAGATCATTATCTTTCAATGTTATAATATACCAACTCAACATGTTCTATTGAAATAATAGTGTAAAAAGAAAATCATTAATTGCTTTATTTTCAAACATGAAGTTTAGGACTCKGGGTTTGAGACAACCACCTCTCAATATAAATAGGTGTATAAACAATGACTTTGTACTATGTTAATTTAACAATATGTTTGTTATTGCTTTGGATTGAATCAGAACATATCATGATGTATATAAATGTTTGGAGACTAATCTGATTTTTWAAAAGTTATTTTGMGGCGGGACTGCAATTTGCACCACTTCTGTAGATTCACCCAAAGTGGTTCCTCCTTTAAAAGTTGCGAGCTTACACTGCAGGAATTCATTGCTGCAGACCACCGCAAGGAGAAGTTAGAGCARTCYTTATGCATTTGGGTCCCAAGGTTTTTATATGACCAATCATATCGAGTGGTTCCAATGACGAATTTGATGCGAGCCACCCGTCCCTGGTGACATTCTTCAGCAAAGATGGCTGACAAAGCATTATGCTGGAAGCAAATTTAAGTAATTATAACGTCATAACGAGTCAAGCAAAACATGTACAATTGAGAGGAATATGTTAGTTATTGTAGAGACAAACAATTGTGCATATATTTTTGTCATAAAGTTAATTTACGAAAATCAGTCAGTCATATCCAATACCAGGTGTATCAAACTCCATTTTTTGCATGATGCATGTATGTATTACAATTATACACTTCAACAGTGTTTACCACTCCTGCTCCTGGGACATCAATGATTACACATTGTAACTATGCAAAAGACTAGAAACATGATTTAAGTAAAAGCTGATATGTAATTCATATTTACAGAATAAAAAACAGTACATCTTGCCAGCACGTCCAGAAGCGAGCCACTCAGGCGAAGAATGACGCATGAACGAGGGCGAGGAACGAGATGGGAGTAACAATCCACGCTATTTGCTCTGAGACCGGAATAATAATGTAATGAAACAAGCAGGGAGCAGGTTTTAAACCCTCAACATTCTAGACCGAAGTCCAGCACGCTGTCGACTGTGCCCAAATGTATTAATTYGGGTTGGGGCCGATTGTGACTAAAAACACTTTATCAATTGGAATCTTAAAAAATGTGGAAAGAGGAAAAAGTATTATTATTCGTTTTTCACAAGCGTAGCAGGATGGCTATTAGCTGAACAATAGACTATTCAACCTTTACTAAGGAATTGTCTAATAGCCGGTCTCCTGCGTGCCCTGCAGGGATTCTTTGGCTAAATAGCCCAGTACTGTACTGTACTGCACTGCCGACCGTCACGTTGTACAGCGCCATGTTTTCCGTTCCGTCCTAATGGAAACCCAGAGGGTTTTTCATTTTTTGGGGGGGGGAATAGAAAAACCATAATATTAATCTAATTAATTAAGCAAGTACCAGTCAAAAGTTTGGACACCTACTCATTCCAGGATTTTTCTTTATTTGACTATTTTCTACATTGTAGAATAATAGTGAACACATCAACTGTAGCAGGTGTAGCCCATCATGCAAATGTTTCCTATTAGCAAGATAATAGACTTTGTATAACCTGGCTACTGTTGTGAAAATCCCTCAAGCATCGAATACATTTCAAGTTAAGTACTCTAGTGTTAGTGTTAGATTTAACTCAAAACAGTAGTACAGTATTTCTTCATTAATAAAATAACGAGAAAAAAGACATTCAAATGCAGATATTTTAGTCGCACTTCCACCCAGCTCCACGACCACAGGTAAAACCCTGCATTGTTGTATCGTCAATTTCTCTAGCCAAAACATCTTGATGGCCTTGACCAGTTCATATTTGCTTGTCGGGTTGGCACAGTTACGAYTTAATGTTTTCAGTTGATGCCAAACAAGTTCAAATCAGGAGACCTACATGTAGAGATGAAAATAATATTTGTAGATGTACTGTAGGCCTACCGAAGGTGTTTTCATTTATTTATGTATTTTTATTTAACCTTTATTTTACTACATAAAGGTCTACTTACTCTGCTGGCGTCTTGACCCAGTTTATGCCGTCATTTGCAATGCAAACCCGGGCGGCAGTGTTTTGGGTCATTGTCTGCATTTGGAGAAGAAAAAAAATTATTTAGCCTAATAGCCGAAATTAGGTACAATAATATAAATATACATGTAAATAGGCCTCAACATAACAAAATATTGCTACCTTGAAAGAAATMATGTGTACCCAGAAACACCTTTCTGACATAGGGTCCAGCATATCTCTTGATGATTTCTTCCTCAAAGAATTCTCGAGCCATGATACCTGAAAAGGAGGCAAGAGTGAATTATTGTGGAACACATAAGGTGTAGGTGTAGGCCACAATATTTGATGTACCTTTTGCTTTGTAAATATCCAAAATTACCATCAAAAATCAAATATGGGCCAGGTCCCTGGCGAGACATGGCCCCCCACACATGGAGTTTGAGTGGATGCTTGGGACTCAGCTTGCTTGATCTTCTTCCTTTGTTTCTGTAGCAATTTTGAGCAAATTGCTCAAGGGCCACGGTTGATTCGTCTGTGAAGATGACATTATTGAATGTCTCACCAGTTTTGATCCATGCCTGGCCCTGCAGGACGCAAAGTTCTTTGTTTGTCAGATGAATCATTGGGTCAAAACTCCAGAACAGTACAAAACAAGCGAACACACATGGGTAATATTATGATAATTTTTTTTGAAATAATATATATATATATATATATATATATAGTTTCTTACCGAGCCTTTCCATAGTCCACGCAAGTTTCTTCAACTGTCTTCTGACTGTAATTAGAGCGATGTTGATGTTGTGCCGTGATGCCAGCAGATTACAGATTGCCTTTGCAATCGCTCATCATCTTCATGAATATAAGCAAGTGATGTCTGCTAAATAATCAAGTTAGGTTTCTTTAGAAATTAATAATTCTAAATAACAAACTGGKTTTATTTACAAATTAGTGAGAATGTCTCACCCCATGTTCAAGAATTGCCTTTTTCTCGCTCACTCTAAGTTAAATGTAAACAAAATCTCCAACATGTTGATTTTATTATTATTATTAATTCATTTTGAATTATATAAAAGCCCCTTAGGATCTGTGAGAATATCTAACGGAAAATGGCCCTTAGATATTAATTTAGAGTCCTCCAATCCTCTAAATGTAATTGGCGGAYAGACACATCATTGAATTATTATTATTTTTCGATATACTGTAGGCCTACCATAGGCAAAATGAGTCTCACTAGTGTTGAGTAATGTGCTGTTAAAAATGGTGTAGGTCTTATTTATTTAAAGAACATATTGAAGTTAGAAGCCAAAGCCTACAACTATTTTAGCACCGTTTCCCGCTGCTCTGAGGCAAGCATGGGGACTGGTCTTGATTAGTCAATTCGATTTTTATTTTCACTTAATATCCGTTTGGGTAATGGTTAGACAAGAATTTGAAAACTAGGGTGCAGAAATGTTATGCTCTTAGTGTAACCTTTATTTAACTAGGCAAGTCAGTTAAGAACAAATTCTTATTTACAAGGACAGCCTACTCCTTCCTCCCGTTGTACAGCGGCATATTTTCCATTCCCATCCTAACGGAAACCCTGATGGTTTCGTTTTTCTCTGAATAGAAAGACCATAATATTAAGCTAAATTTCTGAAAATCAATTTCATATACTATGTTATTACAAAAAAAGGTTTTAAATTCTCTGGTAATGCCAATACGGAAGACTATCAAATGCTTCTCAAAGATGCCCTCTGGTGGTCAAACTAGCAATAACTTGCATTAACAGAAAAAAATGGCTGACAAATAGATAACATGCCACAGAACGCTGCAGCAGCCTGCAAGGTGTGCCGCAGTATGACGCAACTTTAAAGGAGGAACCACTGTAGGTGCCCCAAAAGCACTGATCCAAGGTCAGTTTTACTCATTACCTCGAAAAACATGCAATTTGGACTCTGGTATGGTACACTGATCCTAGATCCCGTTAGTCCCACTGTACATGCAGCCTTGCACTGWCAATCATACACTAGCACTGAGCTGAAGTCCTAAATACAACGTCATGATTTTCCAGCCAGCTCCAGGCACAGGGAGAGCCTGACTGGGGCTGGAGGATCCATACTGGATCTGTCTGCGTTGCCAGGTTGGATTACCCAGGAGGGACTTGTGTGCACTGGTGCGATCATCAGTTACCAGTGCTCTCACCATCCCACAGGCCTATATAGAGGCCAGGACATGGACACTATAGCTGTACTGAATCTGAAAGCAAACGCTCTGTTAGGTATTATAGGGTATAGGAGCACATTCAAAAAGATACATACCAAAATATTAAAAGGGGTGCAACCAGACAAAGTTGCACACTATCATACTCCAATGTATTTCTTGATAGCTTGAAACAATGTTGCTGCAGGCTGTATCTACACTAGGGTTGCCCGTTTATATGTCGCTACAGTGCGTAGAGAGTGTAGGTAGTGGCTTACCTTTGTCCAGAGAGGAGTCTGGGGTGCTGAACTCCATAAGGCTGCTGATATCACTCTTGTAGCAGAGATCGGTGGCTGGCGGGTTCTGCCTCTGGTGTACAGAGGGATCTGTAGGAGAGGACAGGACAATTGGTTTAGAACACACTTGAGTTTTGGTAGGCGGTGACTGTGTGTGATTTAATGCATGTGCGTGCATGGGTGCGAGAGGGGTGTTGATAACAATGGCAATAGATAGACCGATGGCATAACATTGTTTACGTACAAGAGTTAGTATGTGTTGGTTTGCCTTTAATGACTACAACAGATAAGGATTTTCAAGAAAGAATGATGAAGAGTGTGTGTGTGTGTGTGTGTGTGTGCAGATGTGTATGTATGTGTATGCTTCCACGTGTGCGCGTGTGTGTGCGCTTTGGTACACAAAGCGCGCGGGTGGAAATGAGAATTGGTAGAAGAAATACAATGCCTGTGTTGAAGGAAGGGATGAATGCAACCACACTAAACATTCATCATCTTGAACGATTCCTGTCAATGCAAACCAATGACCAATAACTGTCCCTCCTCTCAAACCAACACGCATGTATGTATAGGCTAATAAGTAGTGTTCAACATAGTACTGCACCATTTGTCATCAGGATTACTGAGTGCTTCTTAGCATTTATACCCACTGTTGAGATATAAGCAACATTAGCATTTCATAARCAGAAAAGCAAGTGGGTCTTGTTAGTCATACATACAGTACAATATGTATGTAATACGAATGCATGTACGCACATGCATGCTCACACGTGCARACACAAACACCACTGCTGTGCTTTTACATCAGCCAGGATAATGGTTAGATTCACAGTAATATCTGTGTCCTCCTTCTGCCGTTCTCCTCTTCCTCTCCTCCACCTCCATCCCTTCATCTACCCACCACCGCCTATTAATGCCTTGTTATCTGGCTGAATTAATTACAGTGATTGAAGACAGATGTAGGAGATTAATAAATAGATCTGGGGGGATGCAGCATGTTGTCCTTATGGAGAGATCACTCCTCTTGCCTCTCTATATCAATCTTTAGTGCGGTTTATCCACAGATGTAAAAATAGAAATACAAAGGTGTGGCGTTCAAGAGGCCTGGGAGCACTAGCCTGTGAAAGTAGAGCTAGCTGGGCTAAAGCTTTTGTTTATTGTCAAATAGATACACAGAACTTGTGTGTCTTTGAAAGAATCCCATTTTGTGGCAAATGGAGTCATTGGGTACCCTCCTGGATCACTGCATTTTCAGCTAATTGTTTTTTTCTTTGTGTGTGTACAAGGTCTCACTGCTTCATATTGATCCAAAGCTGTGACTTGTGTCAAAGATTGGCCATTATGTGAGCTACATCGTGTGTGTGTGTGTGTGTGTGTGTGTAAAACAGTAAGAGAAGGTATGTATGTATAGAACTGTTTCTGTCTCTGTACATGTGTATGAACAAGACAGAATAATATGCTTTGTGTGTGTAAAAATGTGCATACTCATACAATTTATAATTCTAACCATCACCGAAACACTAGCCCTTTATTCACAGTAAGATAATGTAGGCTGTTCAGCAAACTATAGTATCATGACACTAGGTGAGACCCAAATGCAGACACAGGAGGCAGATGGTTGGAGATTAAGATGTTTAATAAATCCAAAGGGAATAGGCAAAAGAATGGTCGTTCGTGGACAGGCAAAAGGTCATAACCAGATCAGAGTCCAGGAGGTACAGAGTGGCAGGCAGGCTCGAGGTCAGGGCAGGCAGAATGGTCAGGCAGGCGGGTACAAAGTCCAGAAACAGGCAAGGGTCAAAACCGGGAAGACTAGAAAAAGGAGAAAAGGCAAAGCAGGAAACCGGGAAAAACTGCTGGTAGGCTTGGACATACAAMACGAACTGGCACAGAGAGACAGGAAACAGSGATAAATACACTGGGGAAAACAAGCGACACCTGGAGGGGGTGGAGACAATAACAATAACGAGGACATTGAGCATAGAAACCCCATACATACTCCTAACTGCTAATAGTTGCGCATTCCTTATTGGCACAATAACAGCGTTTCAAATCATAACTCAAATTGAGTGGAGGAGGATAGCTGGGTAGAAGTGGGAGCACGTAAGGAAGGCAATTTGACAGTTGGTATTTCCCTGTTGCCTTGTCTTCTCAGTGCACCTACACAAGGCTGCGATGAAGGATGAATTTTTATTCAAACCTGAGCTGCAGCCTATCGTTGAAATCATGCTGTTTTGGCTAATTTATTCAGCCTATGAGACGGCAGAATCACTTTCACCGCTTCCTCCTCCCTCTCTTCCCTCTGTTTATCTTTCTCTCTCCACGCAGCTGCAATATAAGCCTTCAAAGACACCACTCACCTATTATCGCCAACGAGTGTGGATATCTGCCACAGGGAGTTAAGGCAGATAAGTCCTTTTCAGCAGCAGGCAGAAAGTGAGAAACACATACCTACGTGCCTTCAGACCACTAACGATGCATCCATTAGACATATGGAATTGAAGACAAAAGAAAGGGAAAAACTGCACTCTCCTAGTTTTGTTTGTGTTTGTGTAGGTGCAACGCAATGAAAGCAGGTCATCTATCTCTTCACTTTTATTTAACTGATTGAAAGACTTCTAAATCAAAAATAATATTGGTTAACCAGTAATCTGATCAACTGAATATAAACAGAGCCATCTACAGTATTGTCACAATCTTGGAAATGAGCAGACCAAGGCGCAGCGTGAGTATAGTTCCACATATTTATTTAGGTGGAACTAACAAAATAACAACACTTACAAAGACGGAGAGGACGTAGTGCCCAAACACACTAACACAAACAATCAATATCCCACAAATGCAGGTGGGGAAAAAGCCTACCTAAATATGATCCCCAATTAGAGGCAACGATTACCAGCTGCCTCTAATTGGGAACCACACAAACCACCAACCTAGAGATCTATKAACTAGATAACCCCCCCAGTCAGGTTCTGACCTAAACACCATAGAGAACCGAGGGCTCTCTATGGTCAGGGCGTGACAAGTATACAGTACGACTGACTTCAAAGTGTGTCACAACYAAAACCTGATCAATGGGATAATCTTACTTAATAAAATGCATAGAACAAATGTGAACATCTACATCATTTTCACTAGCCATTTTTGTCCTAAATATACTGTATTTTTATGAGGATGTGCTTTCACCAGAAGCTGGAAATGTACGCCTGAGAAATGCCATAAATATATGTTCCTACTAGACCAGTATACTACGTATTCTAGATTAAAACATTTCTCTACAGAGACATACAATCAATGTCGCAGACTATGATTGCGTAATTGTGATTTAAAAGTGAAAATTAGCACTGCTCTACAAAATAGGCCACATCACTTKAGCGGCAACCCATACATTTCATTATCAATAGTGGGCCATTTAACTAGTAAAGCACACTACAGAGAGAAAAAAGTTATTTCTCTCAGATGAAATAAATAATTATTTCCTTACAGCGAGAGAAACAAGATTCACATCCCATGTGGCTTCGTAATGCAATTATCCAAATTACTATATTGATGCAGAACAGGGTGTCAACAGAGAACTCTCCTATTCTCCCCGTTCTGTCAACACCATGCTAGCTACAGAAACAATCATTTGAGATGTTGTGTCATGCACATTCAGATTATGCTGCAAAGGGGGGGAAAAAATCTTCTCCTCCTCTCTCTCCCTACCTCTAATTCTGTGTCCACCCCCCTTCCGCTCTATCTCCATCTCAGTCCAGGTTTGCCAGAAGGCCWGACTGTCACCACACATGTACTTCAAGGCATATATACAGTCAACACAGAGCTGCACCAGAAGAGTACCATTCTAATGCTAACATCTAACTGAACACCTGTGGATAAAGCCGTAAAGTTGTCTGTTTTCTAGACAAGTCAGGAGAGAGTTTGCCAAAATTATCCCTAGCAAACGTGTCACTTTATTTCTCTTGACAACCAAGCCACATAGTCGTGAGAGAGGCCGATTATAAACCAATGTTTGTCTGTTTGTGAACGAATTAAGCACTTTGCTGTTCTATGAGTGGCGTGGGTCTGGGTTGTCGAGAGAAATACAAAACGAAAATTGTAAAATCAATGGTTGTCTGTGCGTGAACAAACAGAAGTACCACATTAGCTACAAAGCTTTGAGGAAACTCACTCCAAACGTGTAAGAGTGGAGCCAGCAAACCAACATTGGTTCTGTGAAAGTTTCCAGAACATTCGTTAGGTCGCGGCAAATGTTCTCATAACACAAAAAATGTCCAGCTGTGGTGATAATTATAGAATGTTTGTATAAAATATTCGCCTGATGTTGCAAGAACGTTCATTAGGTTGTGGGAGCATTGTGTGGTCATGACAAGAGATGTGTTCCCAAAACACAAAAACTGTCCAGTTGTGCTGATTATTACAATGTTTATATCAGGGTGCACAAACATTCCTTTGATGTTGCAAGAATGTTGACAGAACAGCCTTTCTGAGTTTTTTTATGGTTCCCAAAAGCATAAAGGTTGTGGGAACAGCGTGTGTACATTACAAGAGGTTCCCAAAACACAAAGTATGTTCAGTAGTGATGACTTTCATACAATGCTTAAGTTAGCCCTCCTTTTGGAAAAGCTGACCACGACTCCATTTTGTTGCTCCCAGCCTATAGACAGAGACTAAAACAGGAAGCTCCCGCGCTCAGGTCTGTTCAACGCTGGTCCGACCAATCTGATTCCACGCTTCAAGATTGCTTCGATCACGTGGATTGGGATATGTTCCGCACTGCGTCAAACAACAACATTGACGAATACGCTMATTCGGTGAGCGAGTTTATTAGCAAGTGCATCGGCGATGTCGTACCCACAGCAACTATTAAAACATTCCCAAACCAGAAACCGCGGAWTGATGGCAGCATCCGTGTCACGCCCTGGCCTTAGTATTCTTTGTTTTCTTAATTATTTTGGTTAGGTCAGGGTGTGACWTGGGGAATGTATGTGGTTTTTGTAGTGTCTAGGGTGGTTGTAAGGTTTAGGGYGGTTTATTAGAGTAGTTGGGTTTATGTTTAGTATAGTAGTCTAGCTGTGTCTATAGTTGAGWGTAGGTATCTAGGGAAGTCTATGGTTGCCTGAATTGGGTCTCAATTAGAGACAGCTGGTTATTGTTGTCTCTGATTGGGAGCCATATTTAAGGCAACCATAGGCTTTAGCTGTTTGTGGGGAATTGTCTATGTTGAACGTTTGTAGCCTGTGTGTGTGCACTACGTTTATAGCTTCACGGTCGTTTGTTGTTTTTGTATAGTTTGTAATAGTGTTTCGTTTCATGTTCATCTTCGTAGTAAAATAAAAGAAGATGGCTTATTTTCCACATGCTGCGTTTTGGTCCGTCTCTCCTCCACACGATCGTGACAATCCGCGCAAAACTGAAAGCGCAAACCACTGCTTTTAACCAGGGCAAGGTGACCGGAAACATGACCGAATACAAACAGTGTAGCTATTCCCTCCACAAGGCAATCAAACAAGCTAAGCGTCAGTATAGAGACAAAGAGTCGCAATTCAACAGCTCAGACACAAGAGGTATGTGGCAGGGTCTACAGTCAATCACGGATTACAAAAATAAAACCAGCCCCATCTTGCTCCCAGACAGACTAAACAACTTCTTTGTTCGCTTTGAGGACAATACAGTGCCACTGYCACGGCCCGCTACCAAAACCTGTGGACTCTCCTTCACTGCAGCCGACGTGAGTAAAACATTTAAACGTGTTAACCCTCGCAAGGCTGCAGGCCCAGACGGCATCCCCAGCCGCGTCCTCAGAGCATGCGCAAACCAGCTGGCTGGTGTGTTTACAGACATATTCAATCAATCCTTATCCCAGTCTGCTATTCCCACATGCTTCAAGAGGGCCACCATTGTTCCTGTTCGCAAGAAAGCTAAGGTAACTGAGCTAAACGACTACCGCCCCGTAGCACTCACTTCCGTCATTATGAAGTGCTTTGAGAGACTAGTCAAGGACCATATCACCTCCACCCTACCTGACACCCTAGACCCACTCCAATTTGCRTACCGCCCCAATAGGTCCACAGACGACGCAATCGCAACCACACTGCACACTGCCCTAACCCATCTGGACAAGAGGAATACCTATGTGAGAATGCTGTTCAATCGACTACAGCTCAGCATTTAACACCATAGTACCCTCAAACTCGTCATCAAGCTCGAGACCGTGGCCCGCCCTGTGCAACTGGGTACTGGACTTCTGACGGGCCACCCCCAGGTAGTGAGGGTAGGTAACAACATCTCCACCCCGCTGATCCTCAACACCTGGGGCCCACAAGGGTGCGTTCTGAGCCCTCTCCTGTACTCCCTGTTCACACACGACTGCGTGGCCATGCACGCCTCCAACTCAATCATCAATTTGCATACGACACTACAGTGGTAGGCTTGATTACCAACAACGACGAGACGGCCTACAGGGAGGAGGTGAGGGCCGTCGGAGTGTGGTGTCAGGAAAATAACCTCACACTCAACGTCAACAAACAAAGGAGATGATCGTGGACTTCAGGAAACAGCAGAGGGAGCACCCCTCATCCACATCGATGGGACAGTAGTGGAGAGGGTAGTAAGTTTTAAGTTCCTCGGCGTACACATTACGGACCAACTGAATTGGTCCACACACACAGACAGCGTGGTGAAGAAGGCGCAGCAGCACCTCTTCAACCTCAGGAGGCTGAAGAAATCCGGCTCGTCACCAAAAGCACTCACAAACTTTACAGATGCACAATCGAGAGATCCTGTCGGTGTATCACGCCTGGTACGGCAACTGCTCCCGCCCACAACCGTAAGGCTCTCCAGAGGGTAGTAGGTCTGCACAACGCATCACCGGGGGCAATAACCTGCCCTCCAGGACACCTACACCACCCGATGTACAGGAAGGCCATAAAGATCATCAAGGACAACAACCACCTGAGCCACTGCCTGTTCACCCTAGTACGAATTGAATGTTGTCATTACGCGTTATATACCGTAAAGAGAACCCGCTATCATCCAGAAGGCGAGGTCAGTACAGGTGCATCAAAGCAGGGACCGAGAGACTGAAAAACAGCTTCTATCTCAAGGCCATCAGACTATTAAACAGCCACCACTTACATTGAATGGCTGCTGCCAACATACTGACTCAACTCCAGCCACTTTTATAATGGAAAAATGTATGTAAAAAATGTCATCACTCATTCATATATTTTTATGTACATATTCTTCATCCCTTTACACTTGTGTGTATAAGGTAGTTGTTGTGAAATTATTAGGTTAGATCACTCGTTGGTTATTACTGCATTGCCGGAACTAGAAGCACAAYCATTTCGCRACACTCGCATTAACATCTGCTAACCATGTGTATGTGACAAATAAAATTTGATTCAATTTGATTTAGATTCCAGAGGACATCCCCTTAATGCTGTAAGAATGAAATGTCAGTTTTTATGATGTTCATAGCATATTGGTTTTAGGTTTACATAATATTCCATTGACGTTCAAGCAATATACATTTTACCTTGTCTTGGAGGTCCTCAGAACAGTCAGTAAGAGAGCTTCCCTGGTGGTGCAGAGGATAAACGACCTGGCTTGGGAACTAAACATTGCAGGTTTATACCCCACGTGTAGATGGTCGACACGTGTAGATTGTTGTAAGTGTAGACTTACGACATTAAAGGAATGTCCTGTGCAACCTAACTAAAGCATTGTATGAATGTCATCAAAACWGAGCCAGCGGAGGCTAGTGGGAAGAGCTATAGGAGGACGGGATCATTGTAATAGCTGGAATGGAATTTATGAAACTGTATAAAACACATGGAAACCACGTTTGACTCCGTTCCCCCTATAGCTCTTCCAGCCTCATCTGAACTGAGCATATTTTGTATTTTGGGAACCTCTCTCTTGTAATGTACCCACACAATTCCCACAACCTAATTACATGTTCTGGGAACATTTAAAGYACTCAGAAAGTCTGTTCTGTCAACATTCTTGCAAAATCAAAGGAATGTTTTTTTGCACCCTTACCTTTCCACCCGTGAGTTCCAAATATCTCTAACGGTCACCCCAGCGTGAGTTGTTTTATGCACATGATGTCAGAATACACTCATGTTCCAAAATGTGATTGTTACGCAACAGGACAGTTAACCAGCACTGCATGCTAATCATCTATAGGCTATGTTTCAACTTGTCAATTTCAAATTATGTTCTAACAGTTTGAATTGAGGTGTGTTCCGCCTCCTCATTAATTCACATAGAAGTTACCCATTTCACTGTTGTGGACAATTCATGTTGGAGGCTTTACTGAGCTGGACAAACTTCTCTCCCTAGTGTTTCCGCAGATCTTGCACAAACTTTTCCCCTGTGACTGGTGCTCACATTGCATTCATTGTTGTTTTCCTTACAAATAATTACTTTGGACGTGTGCGTTTCTATCAAAGTAAGTGCCTTATTTTCTGAATATCGTGTTGTCGTTTCTACTGTAGCATACAGTATGTATGGAGCATAATGTATTTACAGTTTTATTCACGTTTTCAAGTACTGGTGACAAATAATGCACTATGATTATAGCATAGATTGTAAGGCCCACAGATAGTAGAACCATTTATCCACTTCTATAAAMCCCCCTAATAACCCTGGTGGTCAGGTCTTCCCTTCGCTCTCTCATCTGTGCCCGTCACTTCTCTTCTTCAATGAGACGTCTATTCTTCCTCAGATGACTGACTTCCTCATGTGCCCTCCTTCCTTCTCCTCTTCTTCTGTCYTTCCTCTCCCACAATTTAAGGAGGTTTCTCAAAACTGCCAAGCGCCGAAGTCCAAGAAGCTTGGCTTCCTTCTTTTGCTTTTTCAAGCTACCCTATTTTATCTGCCCATTCGGGAGAGAAAAAACCCCATTAAGCCGTGAGAATTAGAATGAAAGCAGCTCCTAATGAGAAGTCGAAATGGTTAACTGATTGAATGGCCGGAGCGGAGCCTTCTCCAAAACAAATATTCCCAACCCAGATAGTCTTTGCCTCCTTTTCTTCCCTCTGCCATAACTTTAATTGCATTAGCATTAACTGGTCTTGAAGCTGTCGGACTCCTGATAATCCTCACTGTATTCAGGGCATCAATTACTGCTAGCGGGATAGCAGCGAGATTCACCTGCCTCAGGACCCCATTCAAGGTGCCCTATAAATATCCTGCGGGTAAATAGACTAATGGACCTGCTTATGAGCCGCTACAGCTAGCCACCCATGCTAACCATGTTTGTCCATTCTTACAACTTTGTTGTTAAACCTCTTTGGGCTAGGGGGCAGTATTTTCACGTTCYGATGAAAAGCGTGCCCAGAGTAAACTGCCTGCAAGAAGCTAAGATATGCATATTATTAGTAGATTTGGATAGAAAACACTCTGAAGTTTCTACAACTGTTTGAATGAGTAGTTACCTTAAAAGACTGCAGTATATCAGTCTCTGACTAATGTGCATGCGTAACTGATTGAAATGCTAGTAGCGCGTACCCGCTAACTAGCTAGCCATTTCACATTCGGGGCGAGGGGACGGTCTAAAGTTATACTGTTACACATGTATAGCTAGTAAATCAATGATTTATAACTCACTTGATTTGAGCATGGTATTGACAACGCKATGGTTGTGGGTTTGATTCCCACAAGGGCAACATTTACTGAATATACCAAATATAGGTTTTATATAGGCWGTGACATCTCATAATGTATCTCATTGGCTGAGGAGATTCAAAGCCAGGCCACATGGGGACTGACTGAAATGGATATCATGTACTGAGGTAGTCAGGTACTGTAAACCCAGAGGGCTGAGCGTTAGCTATTAGCTTCAGTGACCTACAGTCTGTGGAAGACAAAGCTATCGGTAGACTAGCAAAACATGGCAGAAATAAATACCTCATAGCCAGAATAATGCAATGCAAATTAACCCACTCCCATGATTCCTCAATTCGCTTCCCTGCTTCCTCCTCCCAGCAGTGTTACTGTATGAAATGGTAATGCTCAAGACAAGTCTGTGGTACGCTACTATCTTTTGAAGGAGAATGCTGCCAAGCTCCTCAAATTCCACGTGACTGAATATACTCAAATGACACCTTCACTTTCTCTGATGTATAGGCACGACAGAGCGTGCAGAGATGGAATATTTGGCATTTGATTTAACTGAAGCCGGGTCTCGTTTTTTGGGCTTAAAGGGGCTCTTTGAGGGGTGTTGCCTAGCCTATCTGGGACTGAGAGCACTAGGTTGGGTGCGGGTTGATGACATCATGATGGCACTTGAGACCCGTTTGCAGGTTTGTTCATAACATATCCTGCATAATATTATAATACATGTTCCATGCTCCGGGGCTTTTGGGAACGCTGGAGAATGGGAAGTGACTGAATAGAGAGAGAAAGAGAGGAGAGGGAGACAGGGAGAGAAAGGGGGAGAGAGAGGGATGATAAAGAGCAGAGAATTTTACCCCCACTTCCAATCTGTCTCTGGAGGACAGTGGATGATGTGGCAACGCTTCCTGTTGGGCTTGGAGTGATGGAATAATAACGTGTGTGTGTGTGTGTGTGTGTGTGTGTSTGTGTGTGTGTGTGTGTGTACGCACGCACACTTGGGTGCGTTTGTGCATGCAACGCCACTTTCAATTCTACACTGCACCAACCACTGACATCCATATCTTCCTACTGTGGCAAGTCCACAGAACAGTTTATTTGTGTTCTATCCATTCAGTTCAGGCCTATGCTAATCGTATCACTAACATTATAAGCACTAACCTTGGGTGAGACTGGGCACGCTGTTACCCTTAGGAATCTTTAAATGCTTCAGGGCTCACACACAGTGAGTCTGTTGAAGGGCACACATTGTCACACAGTGTGTAATGTCAAATGTTTGAAGGTGCCTTGTCTGGTGAATAGCACTTCATTATCTTTTGCTGAAAACTGAAGTGAAGAAACAGGCCGATTGCTTGAAGTCAGCATACTGTAACCACAGAATATGATGTGCATGGTAGAGTACTGCAATGATTTCTGCTGAAAAGCCTGACTGCAATTATACAGCTGAAGCAGCATCGCTATTCTGTCACCAACGAAACCAGACACACACACACACACACACACACACACACACTTCCCCTTCATGAATCATAGACCCTCTCCTCCCAAGCTTATCTCTTACTGTATTTATACACATTTCTTGTGCCCCCTCTTTTCTCTTACTAATGCTCTCTTTCTCTCTTACTTTCTTTCTCCTCTCTCATCCCTTACTCTATCACATCTCTCTCACTCTCTCTACACAGTTTAACATTAGTATAATAGAAAGAAATTGGGCCAGATTGGCCCTCATAGGGATTGCGCTGGCTTATGGGGAGCTAATGCTAGCTGGTTGCCTGAGCTGAAGGGAGACTGTCATCAACACTGAATYTGCCTTAACTGTGACAGCTGGACTGAGATCTGAGCAGGGTTAAGAAGAGAACATAAACATTTAAAAAGTCACATGTTTTGTCTTGAATGCAAATTTTAAGAGGCGGGAAGAGGAGAGCGAGCAAATTAGCATTTTTGTCCCATACACCATGATGGTGGGATATGAGGGAGTCACGTAATGGGAATGAAGGGACGTTGAATGGAGATCTACGTGGATGTTTGACAGAGTCGTCCTCATACTTGGTTGTGGTAGATGGTGTAAGAGAGTGAGACGCAACAACCGTCAACCAAACCCCCTTTGCCTGGTTCCATGTCTGTTTGTTCTGTCTTTGGCATGACAATGACCATAGCAAGTTGGCTATACAAATAGCACCAACAGCTGACACACCAGAGGCTGAGAGCTTGGTCCCACAGCACTGCAGTACTGTGTGGGTCAAACAAACTTAACCTCAGCCTTTTCAGCAGTGTTCCCTGGCCACATGGCTCTTTAGTTCCACCTGGGGAGAGCATCTGAGGAGAATGCCGCTTTAAGCTTTACTCGGCTGCAGCAAGCTGCCTTTCTGGGTCTATGTCTGGGTCAGTTTGACCTAAAGCAGAATGTCTTAACACAGCAGGACTGAGAGGAGACAGAGACAGGTTAAAGAGCTTACTAAACTCAGCAAGAAAAGAAACGTGCCTTTTTCAGGACCCTGTCTTTCGAAGATAATTCGTAAAAATCCAAATAGAGATCTTCATTGTAAAGGGTTTATACACTGTTTCCCATGCTTTTTTAATGAACCATAAACAATTAATGAACATGTACCTGTGGAACGGTCGTTAAGACACTAACAGCTTACAGACGGTAGGCAATTAAGGTCACAGTTATGAAAACTTAGGACACTAAGAGGCCTTTCTACTGACTCTGAAAAACACCAAAAGAAAGATGCCCAGGGACCCTGCTCATCTGTGTGAATGTGCCTTAGGCATGCAKYGAGGCATGAGGACTGCAAATGTGGCCAGGGCAATAAATCGCAATGTCCGTACAGTGAGACGCCTAAGCCAGCTCTACAGGGAGATAGGATGGACAGCTGATTGTGGATCGGTACATCCGAACATCACACCTGCAGGACAGGTACAGGATGGCAACAACAACTGCACYAATTACACCAGGAACGCACAATCCCTCCATCAGTGCTCAGACTGTCCGCAATAGGCTATTACGTTTGCTGAAAATAAACGCAGTTGAGGGAGAGGATTTTTTTGTTGTTGCTGAGTTTATAACAGCAGCCCCTCTGCAACAGAAGGACCAGACCAGGCTATCACGATCGTCATGGGAAGAAGTGGACCAAAGCACAGCGTGGTACGTGTTCATTCTATTTATTTATTAAATGAACACCGACAACAACAAAACGCTGGAGGCCCCGGACTGGGGACCGTCGCTGGAGGCCCCGGACTGGGGACCGTCGCTGGAGGCCCCGGACTGGGGACCGTCGCTGCAGGCTCCGGACTGGGGACCGTCGCTGCAGGCTCCGGACTGGGGACCGTCGCTGCAGGCTCCAGACTGGGGACCGTCGCTGGAGGCCCCGGACTGGGGACCGTCGCTGGAGGCTCCGGACTCACCAGGCTGGGGAGAAACACTGCAGGCCTGGTGCGTGGAGCAGGCACAGGACTCACCAGGCTGGGTAGACACACAGGAGGCCTGGTCCATCGAGCAGGCACAGGACTAACTGGGCTGGAGAGAAATCCTGGAGGCCTGGTTCATGGAGCAGGCACAACCCGTCCTGGCTGGATACCCACTTCAATCCAGCAAGTGCGGGGCACCAGCACAGGACGCACTGGGATGTAAAAGCACACTGGAGGTCTGGAGCTTAGAGCTAGCGCAACCCCTCATGGCTGAATCACCACTTTAACCCGGCACGTTCGAGGCGCTGACACAGGACGCACTGGGCTGTGCAGGAGCACTGGAGACACCTTGCACCTTGCACTGGAACCGTGACCAACTCCGCTCGCCCCCCATTTTTTGGGGGGGTTGCCTCTCGTGCTCCCGTCTCTGCTGTAACTCCTGATCTCTCCGCTCCTCTCTATCTGCCTCCGCCTGTTTCCATAGCAGGCTCTTGTCGCCTACCATGATCTCCTCCCATGTCCACGATGTTCTAAACTCCCTTCTCTCCGTGCCCAGGATCCCTTCTCCTCCTGGCCACGCTGCTTGGTCCTTTTGTGGTGGGTTCTTCTGTCACGATCGTCATGGGAAGAAGTGGATTTTATTTTCTATTTATTTATTAAATGAACACCGACAACAACAAAACAAAATACGAATGTGACGTTCTACAGGGCAAAATAACAACCAATGCAAAAATAAGAACCCACAAATGAAAGAGGGAAAAAGGACTGCCTATGTATGATTCCCAATCAGAGACAACGATAGACAGCTGCCTCTGATTGGGAACCACACTCTGCCAAAAACAAAGAAATAGAAAACATAGAAATAAAGAAACTAGAATGTCCACCCTAGTCACACCCTGGCCTAACTAAAATAGAGAATAAAAACCTCTCTATGGCCAGGGCTTGACACTATCTTGGTCACTTCCGAGGTTTGTACGGATGGAATTTAAGACCGTATTCAATCAAATCCATGATTTCTATTGTAAGGCAAAATCATACTGACTTTTGTGAGAAAGAAAAATACACAAAACAAAGGTTGAAATTGGATATGAATTCCTTTCTTGCAGACATGGACACATTTTATGTTCCCCCTAACGGAATAATCAACTTATTCCCAGTTAGGATTGATTAGAGCCCAACTAACTGACTAATAGTTATAGGGAAGAGAAGAATTAAGATCAGAATAAGCAGAGATAGCTAAGGTAATTTTGTGAATTTTCATCTTAGCTATTAGTGATAGTTTTTTTTCTTCCATAATTATTGGCTGTTTAAGGCAGCTAGAGGAGTCTGGTCATGCAGTGATGATTTAGCCTGCGTGTGTGTGTGTTTGGTTTTCCCATCCTTGTGGGGACCAGATCCCTTTGTGCTCGCCGTCTCCCCATTTTGAGAAGGACCCTGAGATGTTTGTTTTGTTGTTTGAGCGTGTTGCTGACGCTAGGAGTTGGCCTGATTCTGACCGCACTTAATGTTGCAGTGTGTGTTGACTGGTAAAGCGCAGGAAGCATATTCAGCTCTTGGTGTAGCCGACAGTGTCAGTTATGATAAAGTTAAAACGGCTGTGTTACAGATTTACGAATTGGTTCCTGAGGCTTACCGCCAACAAACTTTAAAAAGGGCTGACAAACAGAATCATGTTGAGTTTGCGCGAGAGTTATCTTCACAGTTTAATCGCTGGTGTTCCGCCTCTGTGGTTATGACTTTCCAGGGGTTGTGTGATCTGATTATGTTAGAGCAATTTAAGGACACAATCCCCGATCGTATAGCCACGTACATTAACGAACGAAAAGGGAAGACTGTCTCTGAAGCTGCGGTTTTGGAGGACAAGAATGTTTTGACTCACAAAAGTGTCTTTGCAGAGCCCCGTATTCGGAGTGTGTGGGGGGTGTTCGGAGAGATTTGGGTCTCGCCCACCGAGATACTCTGGTGTATCTCGGGCAGAGGGTTGAGCCTGACTCCCGTGACATTCAACTAGGGTTGAGCCTGACTCCCGTGGTACAGCTGACTTCGGTCAAGAGTGTCACTACTGTCAGGGTTCAGGTCATTGGAAAAACGAATGTCCGGTTCTCAGGGCTAAGGGTAAATTCAGTACTTGCGCTTACGTTAAACATAAGCCTACGGCGTTAGCAGCACCTGTCCCACATCAGTTCACTCCTGTCACTCTGTCTCATGCCCAGGGGCATGTGAAAGTCCATATTTACCCAGACTATTTACCTTTCATTACAGAGGGTTTTGTGTCTATTTTAGGAAGTAAGGACCTAGTGCCAGTGAAGATACTGAGAGACACAGGTGCCTCTGAGTCGTTTGTGTTAGAGTCTGTGTTACCCTTCTCTGCTGAGACTGATTCAGGGTTTTAATTAGGGAAACAGGTTTGAACACTGTCAGTTCCATTGCATAAACTGATGTTGCATTCTGAACTGGTGAAAGGTGAGGTTGTAGGGTTGCGTCCTTTGTTGCCTATTGAGGGTATTGATGTTTTCCTTGGGAATAACTTGGCTGGTGAGCGTTTATGGCCTGTCGTGTCTCCATCTCTAGTGGTTTCCGTTAAGCCATCATTTGTAGGGAATCCTAATGAGAGCGTGCAGAGTATCCGCCGGCTAACAATGATGGCAAATAAATGTGTCACTAATTCCCTGTTATCCATTAACAGTGCCCTGCCTCCGATTTAATCAAGGAGCAACGGGCTGACCCGACATTAGCAGAGTTGTGTGACAAATAGTGTCTGTGGAACAGTTGGGAGATGCGCCCATGGCTATTTTTCTCACAGGAGATGTCCTGGTGAGAAAGTGAGTGTCTCGTGGTAGTTTTGTGGGGAAGGCTATTAGTCAGGTTGCAGTACCAGTTAAGCTTTTTCAGTTGGTGCTGAAAACATCCAAAGCGATCTTGCTGGACATCTGGGCGTGAGTACAACCTACAACCGCATATTAAAGTGGCGTTATTAAGGTTACTAGTAATACATTATTATCCATTTATCAAAGCGGGCAGAGATTTGAGTCTGTATATTGACAGCAGCCTCTCTATGTTAGTTACAGTGGGGCAAAAAAGTTTTTTAGTCCAGCCCCAATTGTGCAAGTTTCCCACTTAAAAAGATGAGAGAGGCCTGTAATTTTCATCATAGGTAACACAACTATGACAGACAAAAATGAGAAAAAAAAATCCAGAAAATCACATTGTAGGATTTTTTAATGAATTTATTTGCAAATTATGGTGGAAAATAAGTATTTGGTCAATCACAAAGTTTCTCAATACTTTGTTATAACCCTTTGTTGGCAATGACAGAGGTAAAACGTTTTCTGTAAGTCTTCACAAGGTTTTCACACGCTGTTGCTGGTATTTTGGCCCATTCCTCCATGCATATCTAGGATGAAAATGCAGATATATAGGATAGAAAACACTCTGAAGTTTCTAAAACTGTTTGAATTATATCTGTGAGTATAACAGAACTCATATGGCAGGCAAACTTCCAACAGGAAGTGAAAATCTGAAATGGGTCGATGTGAAAGTCATTGCCTATTCAAATCTCCGTCATTTATGGATCTGTATCACTTCATAGCCTTCCACTAGATGTCAAAAGTCAGTAGACGTTGAATGAAGCCTATAGCATGATGTGGGGCGGATGGGAGCTATTGGAGTGACTGGTCTGGCACATTGCCAGTTCCTGGCCACGCACGCTAGGCATGTGATGTCCATGTTTGCCAGTTATATAGACATAAAGAAATGCTCCGTTTGGGAGTTATTGGATATATATAAAAACATCTGAAGATTGATTCTCAATTGAGTTTGACCAGTTTATTCGACTTGTAATATCACTTTTTGAAGTTTTCGTTCGACATTTTCGTTCAATTGCGCAAGTGTTTGGACACGTGTATACACACATGCTAGCCAAAGTTGCTAATTCGACAGAAGTAATGGACATTATAAAACAAAACAACGATTTATTGTGGAACTAGGATTCTGGCACTGGCATTCTGGTGAAAGATCATCAAAGGTAAGGGAGTATTTATGATGTCTTTCATATTTTTGTTGACTCCAACATGGCGGAGAATGGCTGAGCGCCGTCTCAGATTATTGCATGGTGTGCTTTTTTACTAAAGTTATTTTTAAATCTAACACAGCGGTTGCATTAAGAACCAGTGTATCTTTAATTATATGTAAAACATGTATCTTTCATCAAAGTTTTATGATGAGAATTTCTGTATTTCACGTGGCTCTCTGTAATTACTCTGGATATTTTGGAGGCATTTCTGAACATGGCGCCAATGTAAACCAAGATTTGTGGCTATAAATATGCACATTATCGAACAAAACATAAATGTATTGTATAACATGATGTCATATGAGTGTCATCTGATAAAGATGTTCAAAGGTTAGTGATTAATTTGATCTCTATTTGTGGGTTTTGTGAAAGCTATCTTTGCTGTGAAAAAATGGCTGTGTTTTTTGGATATGGTGGTGAGTGTTTTCGCTGTAAAACATTTTAAAATCGGACATGTTGGCTGGATTCACAAGATGTTTATCTTTCATTTGCTGTATTGGACTTGTGATTTCATGATATTATATTATATTATTTACCTGTGGCGCTATGCTAGGCTATACTAGTCAGGGTTTCTGATGACAATTATCCCGAATCCGGGATGGGTAGTCCAGAAAGCACCAGCTGTCAGAGCAGCTCACAGATCACTGCACCTGTACATAGCGCATCTGTAAATAACCCATCCAACTACCTCATCCCCATACTGTTATTTATATTATTTATTTTGCTCCTTTGCACCCCAGTAGCTCTACTTGCACACTCATCTTCTCCACATCTATCATTCCAGGGGTTAATTGCTATATTGTAATTATTTTGCCACTATGGCCTATTTATTGCCTTTACCTCCCTTGACTGTATGTTTGTTTATTCCATGTGTAACTCTATGTTGTTGTTTGTGTCGCACCGCTTTGCTTTATCTTGGCCAGGTTGCAGTTGTAAATGAGAACTTGTTCTCAACTAGCCTACCCTGTTAAATAAAAAAAATGTTTTAATAAAYAAAWYWTTCTGMCTTGAAAGAATGATTACTAAAAGGACATMAATTTTCTCTCACAGACTGAAGTTTTATCTGTAATGGTGTCTATGTGGTGATATCCTTGGCCATGAACTAAGACAGGGCATTTAAATAAGTCTACATTGCTTAAGGTAAGACTGAGTCAGAGTTGGCACCAGCTCATGTAATAAGGTGAACATTCCTTGGAGAACAAAACACTTTCTCCCGAGTACCTGACAAAGTTAATGTGCGGTTGGTTTAGATGAAATACAGGTGAGTTGTAGTGTATTGAGAAAGTCCCTTTAATGCCGTTTTGTTCACTTCTATATCTCATTCTCCCTGTTTTGAGTACAGAGAGCCAAGTACTGTCAGTGTGATAGAAAAAAGTGTGTTCAAGGACACAACCACAAGCCTAGTCAAGCCCTTTTTTTCTTTCTTCTGCCCCCGCTCTCTCTGTTTTTTTTCTTTCCTCGACTTTCTGACTTTTCAATTTCTACCTTGTTAAATTAGCATTGGATGAGCTAAATACGTTTCATTGTTTCAATAAAGGATGGTTTAAATTCTCTCACACATACCAAATAGAGTACACCGAGGAGGAGCATTGGCGTGCTCTGTAGTATTCATTTAAGAGCGGAGGCATCTCCAGGCGCTTGTAAGATGGCCGTTAGCATTCCATAAAGCTTAATAAAGCTGTGTCAGCCAGTCCAGATGCGGGAYGGGTTCACCAAAACAGCTGATATAACCTAGAGGATATAGGGAGAAGGGGGAGAGGGATGAAGTGAAGAAGAGAGACTGTTATTGTGTGTGTGTCTGGTCTCACCTGGTGTCCACACTAAGTGGCTACAGCGTATTTTATGCTAAAAAACAGACGCATGAGGACTAACAATAGAAGATAATGTCAATAGAAGATACTGTATGTGACGCAGACACCTATTGGAGTGTACCTGAAACAATTAAGTGTAGAGGGCTATGTGTCTCACCTCTTGGTTATTGCAAGGCTAACCCCCAGGGAAATCCTGTCTTGGTAGCAACAGATAGTCCAGTGAAAATGGCTGTGTTTATGTTGTATAAATCTGAAAATTAGTAGCTGACATCTTAAGGGTTTATTKATTAATGCATGTGAGACAGGTTCCATGTACAACAAGACAGACAGAGAGGAAGAGAGAAAAAGAACACAGAACAGTTTAATTACCTCTGGTTATGGAAACTTTGCCAGCAATAAAGCTTCCAAAGCCTGTTCCTCAGACAGTGAACATCTGGCAATATCTACATTTCCGACCCCTTGATCAGCTCGCACTCTGAAAGTAAAGAAAATAGCTTATTTTTTGTAGATATGAAAACAATAACTGAGATATGACCATTCAATCTAAAGCAGCAGATGTCATTTTCAGGATACGTCAATACAGCACAGAAAGCTTAACACCAGACTGGTATTGTGGTTGTTCATTAGGTGATGGGAAATATGCAATGATACSTGCACCATCTACACGCTGCAAAGACTCCCTAACTCTTTGTGACAGACATGTTGTGTTCTTTCATCCTTCTGTAAAAAAGCTGACCGTTTACACTGTCATGAAATGATTATATATCGACTATGAAACAAATATGACATGACCTGCTTATGAGTTGCCATGAAAGAAAGTTAGATGAATTCAACTGAAAATGGTGAGAACAGGCGTTCGTAGCTAAATGCTTGTGGTTAGCTTGGGAATAATAATTGCATGATTTATCATTCTACGGTATGTATGTAATATAGTAGAATGTTATGAACCGACACTGAGCTAACTACTAGCTATGTAAAAGTTGGACGGAAAAACGCCCAGAGCTGCTTACTTGAGATGCCATCATCACAGTCCTTCTTTGTAGGTGTCCGCTATGGGCTTCCTTTGTGTTGGAAAAAAGTTGCTTTCAGAACAATTATTTTTGATTGAAAATAAAAAAGTTTTGCTCTTGACAAAAAGACACAAATGTACCTCCACAGCATATAACAATTTGCCTGTTAGCTAGCTACCTAACGTTAGTAGTTACACATCAAACTTGCCTGTATATTAACTATAGGCTATCTAACTACCCAACGTTTGTTGACTTGATTATTCCCGTCATTCTTAGCTTAGCTAAATGTTATAGTCGTTGTGCATTCTCAATGGACATTCGGTGCTTTCGTAAATTCACAGAATAATTAATTTACGAGCGCTCAACACCCGTTGAATATGGCCAGTGTCAGTAAACGTCAGCAAAAAAGCGTAATGAAATTGTTTCCAGCAGCACAGTTACAGTCACCAACGCTCTGGTTAACACGAAAACTGCCTTACCAGCTCTGCTAGGGCAAGTAAAATCGTCAGAGTGGTCTCATTTGTGTCTGGAAGTAGCTAGCAAGCTAGCCAACGTTAGCTTGGGTGCTTTACTGCCGTTGTAAGGCCGGAACGCTCAAATCAACCCTACTCCTCGGCCCGAACGTCCAGTGTGCACTCAGAGAGCGAAACGATCTGAATTTACAAACTGACAATCTGACAATGCTCTGAATTTATGAGCATCACATTGTACAGCGCCATATTTTCTGTTCCATCCTAACGGAAACCCAGAGGGTTTTTCGTTTTTCATGGAATAGAAYCACCATAATATTAATCAAATTAATTAAGCAAGTAGCAGTCAAAAGTTTGGACACACCTACTCATTCCAGGAATTCTTTKTTTTTTKTTTTTTKTACATTGTAGAATAATAGTGAAGACATCACAACTATGAAATAACACCAGTCTCCCGCGTGCCCCGCATTCTGTAGTACAGACATGGCCTGCTCTCCCTTATGTAAGGAATTAGGCACTTTCCCATGTTTACTACAGTATGTATTGTAGACTGCACGGTAGCCTAATAAACAAACACATTTRGTGAATAAAATAATGCAAAYAAATGCTCTTTCAAATTGCAGATGTTGATTTAGTTATGGATCCATAACAAATTACTATGGGATTAAATATCACTGATTTACAGAAATATTGGAACAAAGTTGTTGAATGAAGGCAAACAATTTAGAATCCTCCAATCCTGTTGCCTTCTCCCGACCGTCACATTGTACAGTGCCATATTTTCCWTTTCATCCTAACAAAAACCCTGAGGGTTTCATTTGTCTCTGAATAGAAACTCCATAATATTAATCAAATTAATTAAGCCAAATGTCTTAAAATCAATCCCATATACTATGTTACTGCAAAAAAAGGTTTTAAATTCTCTGGTAATGCCAATATGGAATAGTATCAAATGTTTCTCAAAGATGCCCTCTGGTGGACAAACTAGCAATAACTTGCAGTAACAGAAAAAATGGCTGACAATTTAATGACGTGCCACAGAATTCTGCAGCAGCCCTCAAGGTGTGCAGCAGTATGACACAACTTTTAAAGGAGGAACCACTGTAAACACCAGAAGAGGTCWGAGAGGTCAGTGTCTGAGCAAGTTTTGCTCAGAGCCTCAAGCTGATCCTACAAGGCATTAAAATGGACCGTTAAAAAGTCTTCAATCTCTTTTTTAGCACCAGGGGGAAATTAAAGAGCTATTGAGTCAGCTCAGTTCAGGGCTGCAGCTAACAAGCTCCTGTGAGACTCATTGGTGGAGAGCAGACGGAGAATGGTCAAACGTGTCAGTCGATGTTATACCAGAGAAAAGACTAATGTGGAAAATGCTGTGCCGTAAAAAACTCCAGCTCTGGCTTTCTAACAAGAGTAATGCATAAGGAGACAGAGTATTGAACCCAAATGTCGAAATTTCTGCAACCCAACCAGGGCATCACAGTGAACCATACCACTCACATTTCAACCTGGGCTGGAATTGAGGGGGAACATGGGAGGGACAAAGTACCCAAACTTATTTGGAATTGTTTTTGAGCTGAATTCCAATTAATTCTACAGTAGTGAGTTCTCAGAATGAAGTTTTTCTAATTCCACCACTAATGTCAACCAATACTGACACTAGAATGATGCCCACGACACACAGTGTGTTATAAAGTGGATGCACATACTCTTGGATTGCTGAGCACAATGAGTGACAAGACTGACATGATAAAAACGCTACAAAAGCTTCATTTAAGGATCGGTAATCCAGTCGGGACAACTTCTGGTGAAACTGGAGGGCACGCAATTCAAATAAATAATRATAAATATTATGGAATCTAAACATTTATGTACATATAAGTGTCTTATATCGGCTGAAAGCTTAAATTCTTGTTAATCTAACTGCACTGTCAGATTTACACTAGCTATTACAGCGAAAACATGCCATGCAATTGATTGAGGACGGCGCCCTACATAAAATATTTTTCCACCGGCACAATTTAAATGTTCACTTACTTTTTGAATAATCTTCCTCTGATTTGTTATCCAAAGGTTCCCAGCTATAACATGTAGTGTCGTTTTGTTAGATAAAATCATTCTTTATATCCCCAAAAGTCTGTTTAGTTGGCGCCATCGATTTAAGTAATCCACTCGTTCAACTTGCAGAGAAAGGAATCAAAAATTCACCCCTAAACTTTGGTTCCAACATGTCAAAATAAGTTTCTATTTACTCCTCAGATACCCTCAAATGTAATCAAACTACAACATTTATTTCGGGAAGAAGTATGTTCAATAGGAAACCAATTTTAGCAGGTGTGTAATGTCTTCATGGTGAGCGCAAACATGAATTTCCAAGACTGTGTCCTTCTACTAAAACGGATTTCTTATTTGTTTTTGAAGTTACAAGCCTGAAACCTTGAACATAAACTGCTGACACCCTGTGGAAGCTATAGGAATTGCATCCAGGGAGATACATTTCAATATGACCGTTCTCTTGCATTTCTAAGAGGATGGTCTCTCAACATCAAACATTTTTTCTTTTTTTCCTTGGATTTTCTTCTAATCTATCTATCTATTGTGTTATATTCTCCTATATTATTTTAACATTTCCACAAACGTCAATGTGTTTTCTTTCCAATGGTACCAATTATATGCATATCCTGGCGTCAGGGCCTGAGCTACTGGCAGTTTACTTTGGGTACATAATTCAGGCTGGAAGAGGGAAAAAAGGGGCCTAMCCCTAAGAAGTTTTAAACTCACTACCTGCACTTGCTTTCCATCTCCCAGCGCTATCGTTACAGAATACTGCCTCAACAAATGGAAGCAGCAGGAAATCTCCAAGACGGTCGACGAACAGGGATACCTACAGTTGAAGACGGAAGTTTACATACACCTTATCCAAATACATTTAAACTCTGTTTTTCACCATTCCTGACATTTAATCCTAGTAAAAATCCCCTGTCTTAACTTCTCTAGGGTAGGTGAGACGCTAACGTCCCACCAGGCCAACATCCGGTGAAACTGGAGAGAGCTAACATTTTAAATGCACCATTCGTTGTATTAAACATTCTTGTAAATACATGTATCTTACATCATTTAAAAGATTAACGTCTTGTTAATCCAGCCGCTGTATCAGATTTCAAAAATGTTTACTGCAAAAGCAAACATGTGATTTTCTGAGGACGGCGCCCCACACACACAAGTATTACTAGCATTTTCCAACCAAGCATTAGCATCACGAAAGTCAGAAACAACAATAAAATAAATCGCTTACCATTGAAGATCTTGAAGATCCACCTCTGGTGGCAATGCCAAGTGTCCTAACGACACAGTGAATGTTCGTTTTGTTTGATAAAATCCATTTTTATAGCCTAACACGAAACATTTGTAAACCGGTTGCGTCGTGATTTCTGTCTCATTCAACTTTGGACGAAGCGTTCGTGGTAATTACACGCACTAAACAAACGTTTATCCAGTCATGGRTGGTTTTATTGCAATCCTCTGGTTGTTACTAACACAACCATACATGATGGTTCTTTTCCCGGGACGTCTTGACCGAAGCAAACCGATTTGAAGACACCAATCAATTACCTCATTACGCACCAATGGTAGGACRGGTCTATCGTTGATTGACTGTATTTTGGCCCAATGACCACTGATCATCTTGAAATCTATCTTGGAAGATAGCCAATGAGCTGAGGTAAACTGCAATATGTAATGTTTATACTTTCGAAGACCAGCCTTTGTCGTAAACTCTGGCGTAAAAGAGGTTCATTCYCCATTGCAAATCCTACTTGACGGAGCCACGAGTGTTACGCATAGCAGTACATATTCAATAGCATTTTCAACAAGTTTATATATTTAAATTATGGCGAATAAATCAGGAAAAGCTAAAACAAAGTCTAGGTATACAGATTTAACCCAAATTATAGAGGAAATTGATAGAGACAGCGAGACAGAGTTTCTTCAGGAAGATGAATCTTTTAGTGAAGCTAGTTTTGACTCCCAGGCGGAATACATGTTTCTGCATGGCAAGGATGCCATGCTGGATTGGTAAATTCTAATGCTAATGTCATTGTTTGAAATTAATATGAAATATTATTCATTTGAGATTTTTTTTTTATTTTTTCTTATTTTATTTGCAATGTATAAAAAAATAATCTGTAATGAAATGTGTAAAGTACACATTGGCAATACTGTGTGTGTGATATATTTTAAAAATTAATTTTACATAAACATGGAATGGAACAGCACTTCACCATAGTGATTATGTTCACTGTACTCTATATATATCTGTTTATTTTACGTGTTGATACAGGGCTCATACGTGAAAGTATTGTTACTGATTTTTTAAAATCTTTCACAGTGCCAGTGATTCTGATTATGAGCCGCCAATGTCTAGGTGTCCATCTCCCGCTGAAGCTGGTTCATCCAGCCAGACCCCCGCTGTCTCCGGCTCCACACCTACCCGGCCATCTAGAGTTGTGAAGTCAGTGACAAAGAAGAGGAGGNTTTTCACCTCGTCAGTTGTTGATTCCCTGTTGGCGAACACCAATAAGTATGGGGCTAAGAAGCAGGCAGGAAAGAAAGAGGCATGGAAGACCATTTCCATGTCAGACCTTTTCTGCTACTTTTCAATGGTCATTTACATGGGGCTGGTGAAGTTGAAAACTCTAAGGGACTACTGGAAAACATCAGCTCTCTATCAACTGCCTTTCCCCATGACTGTCATGTCTTCTAAAAGGTTTCTGACTATCTCACGGGCGCTTCACATCAGTGACCCAGAAGTTGATGGGGAGAATGACAAGAAGAGAGGCACACCAAGGTTTGATAGGCTCTGTAAAATAAAACCTCCCTATCACAGCATCGTTGATGCCTGCAAGACTTATTTTCAGCCCGCCCAGAACCTGTCCATCGATGAGAGAATGGTAGCCTCAAAGGCCAGAATCAGCCTCAAACAATACATGCGTAACAAACCAACCAAATGGGGTTACAAGCTGTTTGTTTTGGCTGATTCTGTGTGTGCCTACACTTGCAATTTTTTTGTTTATGAGGGAAAAACAGTTTTGCTACCGATAATGGTCTGAGTTATGATTCCGTTATGGAGTTATTGGATTTTCAACTGCTGGGGAAGGGCTACAAACCTTTTGTGGAAAAAAGTCCCCGGCCACTAGGAGCGCCACCTCTGGATGAGCATTTTCCTTTTTGCTTATGGCCGTATACTGTACAGCTCATCGAGTACGATCTTAGTGCCAGCATCGGTTTGTGGTGGTAAATAGACAGCTACGAAGAATATAGATGAAAACTCTCTAGGTAGATAGTGTGGTCTACAGCTTACCATGAGACACTCTACCTCAGGCGAGCAAAACCTTGATACTTCCTTAGATATTGTTCACCAGCTGTTGTTTACAAAAATACATAGTCCGCCACCCCTTGTCTTACCAGAGACTGCTGTTCTATCCTGCCAGCACAGTGTATAACCCACAAGCTGTATGTTATTCATGTCATTGTTCAGCTACGACTCTGTGAAACATAAGATATTACAGGTTTTATGTTCCCTTGGTAGGATAGTTGTGGTTCATCCACTTTTTTATCCAGCGATTGTACGTTGGCCAATAGTACCAATGGCAAAGGCAGATTAGCCACTCGTCGCCGGATCCTCACAAGTTACCCCGATCTCTTTCCGCAATACCTCCTTCTCCTGCAAATGACGGGGATGAGGGCCTGTTCGGGTGTCCGACTCGTAAAAGAAAAATTCTTCATCCAGTTCAAGGTGTCCAGAAGCTATTTTTGTTCATAAGAGATGGTAGCAGCAACATTATGTACAAAATATTTACAAACAATGTGAAAAAACAAACAAAATAGCACGGCTGGCTAGGAGCCCATTAAACGGCAGCCATTCCCTCCGGCTCCATCTACACACAATACCCCATAATGACAAAGCAGAAACTGCTTTTTAGAAAAAAAATTGAAATTTTGCAAAACGGAAATATTACATTTACATAAGTATTCAGACCCTTTACTCAGTAATTTGTTGAAGCGCCTTTGGTTTGACGCTACAAGCTTGGCACCCCTGTATTTGAGGAGTTTCCCCAGTTCTTCTCTGCATATTCTCTCAAGCTCTGTCAGGTTGGATGGGGAGCGTCGCTGCACAGCTATTTTCAGGTCTCTCCAGAGATGTTATATCGGGGTTCTAGTCCGGACTGTGGCTGGGCCACTCAAGGACATTCACGCCATTCCTGCGTTGTCCTGGCTGTTTGCTTAGGGTGGTTGTCCTGTTAGAAGGTGAACCTTTGCGTTATTTGTTATTTCATGGTTTTGATGTCTTCACTATTATTCTACAATGTAGAAAATAGTAAAAAATAAAGAAAAACATTGAAATGAGTAGGTGTGTCCATAAGTTTGACTGGTACTGTATATATATATATATATATATATATATATATTCTCTCTTTATGTAGTGTTGTGTTGTCTCTCTTGTTGTGATGTGTGTTTTATCTCTTATTTATATTGTATTTATTTTAATCCCAGGCCCCCGTCCCCGCAGGAGGCCTTTTGCCATTTAGTAGGCCGTCATTGTAAATAAGAATTTGTTCTTAACTGACTTGCCTAGTTAAATAAAAAWATATATATATATGAGAGAGCGAGAGCGAGAGAGAGATGCATATTGAAGACGATATTTCCTATTGAGATGCTTGACTCTCCCCCTGTACATCTTAATGATGTTCTTACGAACAGTCATTTATTTCAATAAAGCGAGCGTGATATTCTGTGCGGAGGGAGATAATGTGGACAGGCAAGGAGCAGCTGCAGCCAAATAAGAGTCAGTGATTTAGCCAATAGCCTGACAGGATATTTAGCTAGATCCCAGGGGGGACAGGGCAAGGGCAACTCAGGACTCAGCTGGCCCCAACGCACAGACCATTAATCATCATTCAAATGAGATTGGACATGTCCAGGCACTCATCTGCTCACAACTGTCCCTTCCTGATTTTCTGTGACCTCTGACCTCACCTCTGACCTCACTCTTTTTTCAAACTGATTATCAGTTTGACAATCTGATTTCTTACCTCTTTTCAGAATTTCTGGCAGTTACACCAAGCAAAGCGTACGCCAATCAACAACATTGAATGTGGTATCAGTGTATTTTGTGTGTGCAGATAACACTGCTGGTGATTCGTTGTCTAATGTTATTGTCAGGGTGTTGGACATTGTGTTTCACTACTTTTGTATGCATTATTCCTGCCGACTCCTTACCAGGTCTCCCTCGCAAAAGAAGTTTCACCTCAAGCGATCTACCTGTTTAACTGAGGTGAAATAATGAATACGATTTACAATGAACATTTGAGGTATAATATCCCATTACGATTCCATTGCTGAGGGGTAGATATAAAATGGCGCCGGAGAAGAAGGCTGACGTTTTACGTGTCCCCAACCGTATTTTGTTTGTTTATTTGCTTTGTTTGTAACATATTTGTAAACTTATTTTGTACATAATGTTGCCGCTACCGTCTCTTATGACCGAAAATAACTTCTGGACATCAGGACTGCGATTACTCACCACACTGGCAGCATGCTTTTTTTCCTTTAACGAGTCTGACGAGCCCGACGCAGATGAAATACTGCTTTGCCGGTAACAGGCCCAGATCCCGCTATTTGCGAGAAGAGGAGGCGGCGAAAAAGGGACCAGAGGGCGGGCTGCCTTCTGAGAATTTGTAGGCGATTGAATAAACCCCCACTTCCTTCCATTCTGCTAGCAAACGTGCAATCTTTGGACAATAAAATCAATGACCTCCACGGAAGATTAAACTACCAACGGGACATTCAAAACTGTAGTATCTTATGCTTCACGGAGTCGTGGTTGAACAACCTCAACGTGATCAAGACAAAGGAGATGATTTGTGGACTACAGGAAAAAGAGGACCGAGCACGCTCCCATTCTCATCGACGGGGCTGCAGTGGAGCAGGTTGAGAGCTTCAATTGCCTTGGTGTCCACATCACCAACAAACTAATATGGTCCAGCACACCAAGACAGTCATGAAGAGGCCATGACAAAACCTATTCAGGAGACTGAAAATATTTGCCATGGGTCCTCAGACCCTCAAAAGGTTCTCCAGCTGCACCATCGAGAGCATCCTGACGGGTTGAATCACTGCCTGGTATTGCAACTGCTCGGCCTCTGGCCGCAAAGGCACTACAGAGGGTAGTGTGAACAGCCCAGTACATCACTGGGGCCAAGCTTCCTGTCATCCTGGACCTATATACCAGGTGGTGTCAGAGGAAGGCCCTAAAAATTGTCAACGACTCCAGCCAGCCTAATCATAGAATGTTCTCTCTGCTACCGCACGGCAAGCGGTACCGGAGCACCAAGTCTAGATCTAAGAGGCTTTTAAACAGCTTCTACCCCCAAGTCATAAGACTCCTGAACATCTAATCAAATGGCTACCCAGACTATTTGCATTACACCGCTGCTACTCTCTGTTGTTATCATTTATGCATAGTTACTTTAATAACTCTACCTATGTGTAGATATTTCCTCAACTAACCGGTGCACCCGAACATTGACTCTGTACCGGTACCCCCCTTGTCARGTTCTGACCATAGTTCTTTTGTATTTTCTTTGTTTTAGTGTGGTCAGGGTGTGAGTTGGGTGGGTATGATCTATGTTTTCTGTTTCTATGTGGGGTTTCTCGTTTGGCCTGATATGGTTCTCAATCAGAGGCAGGTGTTAGTCATTGTCTCTGATTGTGAACCATATTTAGGTAGCATGTGTTGTTTTGTAGGTGGTTGTCTTCGGTCTTTGTGTGTCTGCACCAGATAGAACTGTTTCGGTTTTCACTTTTGTTGTTTTTGTATTTGAAGTGTTCTGTTTTTTGTATTATTATTAAATTAAGATGAACACTAACCACGCTGCGCTTTGGTCCTCTCCTTCCACCGACGAAAGCCGTTACACCCCTGTACATAGTCTCGCTATTGTTATTTTACTGCTGCTCTTTAATTACTTGTTACTTTTATTTCTTATTCTTATCCATATTTTTTTTAAACTGCATTGTTGGTTAGGGGCTCGTAAGTAAGCATTTCACTGTCAGGTGAAATACCTGTTGTATTCAGCTCATGTGACTAATAAAATTTGATTTGATTTAGATAGGGTAAAGACAGAAAGAAATAGTGGACTGTTGCCTGAGTATCACAGAGTGCTCTCGCCTCTGGAAGATCAAAATAGCTGGAAGATCAAAATATCCAAGGCGAAATTAATATGCTGATAACAGCGACCACACAGTCACCTGATCTGAAAGAAAAAGAGAGGAGGCTTTCTATGGCTGTGTTATGCCACTACTGTGTTTTCCATCTGAAATACAAAAGTCTCACTATCTCATGCTCCTGGAGGCAATGACTTTGGGGAAACACGTTCCTTGTATATACAGTGTCTTCGGAAAGGTTTCAGACCCCTTGACTTTTCCCCAAAGAAATGTATTTGTAATAATTTTGCTTTGTCATTATGGGGTATTGTGTGTAGATCTTAGAATAAGGCTGTAACGTAACAAAATGTGGAAAGAGTCAAGGGGTCTGAATACTTTTATCCAAAGTGCCTTACATCAGTGAGTGCTGACATTTTCATATTGGTGGACCAAGCCGATGTCACACCCACAACCCTGCCATTGTTAGAGCCACGCTATTATCAACTGAGCTACACAGGGCCACCTTTTGTTTATACTTTACCGCAGCTTGTCATATTGTCTGCATAACGTCTGCAAACATGCTTATAGCAGTGTTTGAAACAATTACGTCAATTAGCTTCAGCTTCTGTGCCCATGCTTAGTAAGGTGGTACCGGTATAGCGGACAGAGAAAGATTAGCCCTGATGCCACATCTCTAATGATTTCATTAATGACTGGCTGGCTGGCAGCTGAGTATTGAAGCACCACTAGGGTACACTAGTGTGGTGAGAGGGTGCCAGGCTAATGGTATCCCAACACCGGCTTTGATGGTGGGGGGGCTTGAACCCATGCCAAAGGAAACGGGCGGCACACAAACTAGAGAGTGATTACAATAACAAATTACCGGCTCATTAGCGAGACCCCCAGAGTGGTACTGTGACACACACACACACCACATAGGGTCTCCAGGGTGGCTTTGTACACAGGAAAAGGGCAGCACCCAGAGGAAGCCCTGGGGAAAYAACAAGCTCTGTTCAATTGGCTAATTAATGCATCCAGAATAGACTGGGGAGCTAGACTAGTGCTGTGCTGTGTGGTGCCTTGGATGATACTCCTCTATAGAACACAGAGACAGCCTTTGCAAACAACCCTTGTAAACTGATTCACCTCAACTTTTTAACAGGGCTAAAACACTCAATCTCTCGACACGTTCAGGAAAAAAGTAATGGCCTCTTAACCTTCTAGCTACCTACTGGATCCTAATCCAACTAAACTACTGAAAGAGCTACTTCCTGTGCTATGTTGAACACAATAAATGGCTCCCTATCCTCCGGATGTGTACCAAACTCACTAAAAGTTACATTAATAAATCCTCTCCTGAAAAAGCCAAACCTTGACCTGGAAAAAAATGTACATCGGCCTATATTGAATCTCCCAAACATCTCATAATTGTTTGAAAAAGCTGTTGCGCAGCAACTCACTGCCTTCCTGAAGACAAATAATGTATATGAAACAATCCAGTCTGGTTTTAGACCCCATCATAGTATTGAGACTAGAGGTCGACCGATTATGATTTTTCAACGCCGATACCGATTATTGGAGGACCAAAAAAGCCGATACCGATTTCTTAATTTTTTTAAAATGTTATGACAATTACAACAATACTGAATGAACACTTATTTTAACTTAATATAATACATAAATCAATTTAGCCTCAAATAAATAATGAAACAATGTTCAATTTGGTTTAAATAATGCAAAAACAAAGTGTTGGAGAAGAAAGTAAAAGTGCAATATGTGCCATGTAAAAAAGCTAACGTTTAAGTTCCTTGCTCAGAACATGAGAACATATGAAAGCTGGTGGTTCCTTTTAACATGAGTCTTCAATATTCCCAGGTAAGAAGTTTTAGGTTGAGGTTAATATAGTAATTATAGGACTATTTCTCTCTATACCTGTCACGGCCGTCGAGAAGTGGACCAAAGTGCAGCGTGGTGAGCGTACATTTCCTTTTATTTTAGAATGTCACCAACAAAACAAGAAACAAAATAAACGACCGTGAAGTACCAGCAAAACACCACTCTTAACGTCAACAGTGAAGAGGCAACTCCGGGATGCTGGCCTTCTAGGCAGAGTTCCTCTGTCCAGTGTCTGTGTTCTTTTGCCATCTTAATCTTTTCTTTTAATTGGCCAGTCTGAGATATGGCTTTTTCTTTGCAACTCTGCCTAGAAGGCCAGCATCCCGGAGTCACCTCTTCACTGTCGACATTGAGACTGGTGTTTTGCTGGTACTATTTAATTAAGCTGCCAGCTGAGGACTTGTGAGGCGTCTGTTTCTCAAACTAGACACTAATGTATTAGTCCTCTTGCTCAGTTGTGCACCGGGGCCTCCCACTCCCTTCTATTCTGGTTAGAGCCATTTTGCGCTGTTCTGTGAAGGGAGTAGTACACAGCATCCCCGACCATCCTGTCTCAGTCTATGCTGGGGGGCTAGGGTCAGTCTGTCCTATCTGGTGAAATTCCCCTGTCCACCTCTCAGAGCCTGGTTCCTCGCTAGGTTTGTTTCTAGTTCCTTCCTTTCTAGGGAGTTTTTCCAAGACACCATGCTTCTACATCTGCATTGCTTGCTGTTTGGGGGTTTTGGCTGGGTTTCTGTATAAGCACCCTGTGACATCTGCTGATGTAAAAGGCTTCACAAATACATTTGATTTGATGGCAAAGTCAAGGCTCAGTAGGAGCATTTGCAATGATTCATTGAATCTGCTGTGAAACCCCTCCCTAGCCCTAAAGATGGTTTACACCATGCCCAGGCTGTGTTGACTGCCCCATAACTGACCCGGAACGGGGAGAGGGAGGGGTAAAGCCCATTCCCGCTGGGACGAGTCGGTGGACAGTCTTTACCAGCATTTTACCGGCTGACACCCTCCCAGTCCATTATTATGCATGGAGTTTATGTGGACAGTATGTCACTCAGACCCTGTAGCCATTCAGGCAATTTATGTGAAAAGCACGACTCGGCATGTGACAGAACACACCACAACACACATAGATCAGGGAGAGACAGGGTTTAAAACCTCTTAGGGCTCGTGGACCACTAGCGGTCCACCTACGACAACATCCTTTGAAATTGCGCCCAATTCAAAAAAAAAATCATAATATCGTAATTCATGAAAATACAAGTGTCTTACAGCATTCTTTAGCTCAGAATCTTGGTAATCGAACTGCCTTGTCCGATTTACAATAGGCTTTACTTCGAAAGCATATCATTCGATTATCTGAGGACAGCGCCTCAAAACAACATATTTTTTCAAACCAGCACAGGCGTCACAAAATCAACAATAGCGATAAAGTAAATCACTTACCTTTGAAGATCTTCATCTGTTTGCAATTCCAAGGGTCCAGCTACACAATGAATGGTCTTTTATTCGATAAAGTCCTTCTTTATATCCCAAAAAGTCTGTTTAGTTGGCGCCATTGATTTCAGTTATCCACTCGTTCAACATGCATACAAAGGAATCCAAAAGGTTACCGGTAAAATTCATCCAAACAAGTCAAACAATGTTTCTAATTAATCCTCAGCTATTCGAATATCTAAATAAACAATAATATTTAAGACGGAGATTAGTATGTTCAATAGGGAAGATAAATAACGAAGAGAGCTCACTCATTCACGCGCGCAACAAGACTACTTTTCTAATGAGAGTCACCTTGGATTAACTACAACTACTTTTCAAGAAACAAGCCCGAAACCTTGTATAAAGACTGTTGACATCTAGTGGAAGCCATAGGAACTGCAAGTTGGGAGCTATTTTTTTATATCCAATAGCCTTCCATTGAAAAGACCTGTGACCTCCAACAAAACAAAAAAATCCGTATGAATTGTCCTTGGGTTTTCGCCTGCCATATCAGTTCTGTTATACTCACAGACATTATTTTAACATTTATAAACTTGAGGGTTTTTATCCAATTCTACAAATTATGCATATCCTAGCTTCTGTTCTTAGTAACAGGCAGTTTACTTTGGGCACGTCAGACAGACCGAAATTCAGGACACTGACCCCTAGCCCTAAATAAAGGTCTAATGAAGCTGTTTTTATCTCAATATTAAATAATTTCGGGGTACAATTAAGTACCTTATTGTGATTGTTTTCAACTAAAATTGTTTTTAAAAAAATACACAAAAATAGATTCTTAGCAAAGAGCAATTTCTCAAGCAAGAATATTGCTAGGACTGTCTGGGAGTGGTTTGATTGGAGAGGAGAAAACTGAAAACCAGCTGTTATTGGGTTGGAACTCTGACTGGTCATGTCACCAGGCAGGCCAAAACTCCATCCCACCAAAACAGGCTGGAATTTCAGGCAGTCTTTTCAAACAGCTCTTACACTAAAAGGGCATTATCATTATTAGAGAATATCTCTACTCATTAATAAGTTGAATATCAATGGACAGCTGGCTGTCCATTGATATTCAACTTATTAATGAGTAGAGATAAGAGGGGGCTTGACAAAACGAAGAAAAAACAACACTCTGGACAGGTCCTGATCTCCTCCCCTCCATGTTTCTAGCCAAAATCAATATGTCATAGCTACCACAAACGATGAA
Organism: Salvelinus sp. IW2-2015; assembly: GCF_002910315.2. Lineage (NCBI taxonomy): Eukaryota > Metazoa > Chordata > Actinopteri > Salmoniformes > Salmonidae > Salvelinus > Salvelinus sp. IW2-2015. The sequence continues at coordinate 31,849,463 of NC_036857.1, forward strand.
GAATCAACAACACCAGTCATTTCTGGGTTTCACTGAGCTGCTATTTTTGTAACTGCTGGAGTAGTATTGAACTAGAAAATGCACATTTCCTGAAGAAGTTGCCGTGCTTGCTTCAGCTGTCTAAAAATATTAATAAATCAGAAGTATGTCAGATTACATTGTGAAGCAAGCACATTAATAAACCCTGGTATTCTAATCTAAGCACACTCCCATATGGCACAAGAGATGAGACCCCCCACATCCACGGCCTAAAGCTCCATCATCATTCCTTTTCTCCAGAGGTCTGATTAATTAACAATTTCAGAGCCCTAATTATGTGGGCCCAGGAATTGATTTTATTTCATCTTGATTTAACGAGAAAGTTCCCTGCGAGACAGGTGCTGAGCAGCTGGCAGAGCTGAATTAAGCAGGGCAGGGAATCTGAAAACATGAGGCCTGCCAAAGCTAGCCACCCAATCTGGGCTGTTTTAAGCCAGCCTGGTCTCATAGACTAGACGTAACATAGTAAATGTTATCTGGGAATTTGTATGATATGTTACGTTTGGTATTGTAAGAATATTTCAAGAGAATACACAACGCAGAGGATTAGAGGGCAATAGGAATTAACAATCAATGGAAATGTGTTGTTTTTAAGTTCTAACATGGTAAGAATCTGTGTAGGGGTTTCAGTCCTGGACTTATAGCTACATGTGGCAAGATCTCATTGGTCTGAATCATTTACACATTGAGCCTGAAACAGGATGCTTGTTATTTGGCCATTTGCCCAATTTTACTGCAAGGAATAATAATTGGTCAAAACACAGGCTAGGGTTGGGGGTTATAAATTACATCCTGGCACTTTGTTCTGTGGAGAATCATTGAGGACAGGGAAGAATGAACATCTACCATACTACTTCTTTGCATAACAACTATGATTTGTTTTCTTTGAATAATCCTATTTTTGTCCCCTTGATTTGCTTTTGGGTCTGTGTTATTGAAGAATAACATCAACTGCTAACAGTATAGTTACAGAAGGCTACTAACCTTTACGGCTAGGGGTTCCGCTAGCAGAACGTTTCGACAACATCCGGTGAAATGACAGAGTGCGAAATTCAAAAAGAATTATTAGAAATATTTAACTTTCATACATTCACAAGTGCAATACACCAAATTAAAGCTTAACTTCTTGTTAATCAAGCCACCATGTCAGATTTAAAAAAGGCTTTACGGCGAAAGCAACCCATGCTATTATCTGAGGACAGCACCCATCAAACAAACACACACGACAATCATAATTCAACCCGCAGACACGACACAAAACTCAGAAATAACGATATAATTCATGCCTTACCTTTGAAGATCGTCTTCTGTTGGCACTCCAATATGTCCCATAAACATCATAAATGGTCCTTTTGTACGATAAATTCCGTCGTTATATCTCCAAAATGTCCATTTATTTGGTGCGTTTGACTCAGAAATACACCGGTTCCAACTCGCGCAACATGACTACAAAATATCTAATGAGTTACCTGTAATCTTGATCCAAACATTTCAAACAACTTTCCTAATACAACTTCAGGTATTTTTTTACGTAAATAACCGATACAATTTAAGACGGGATAAACTGCGTTCAATAGCGGATAAAAACAAAGTGGAGCGAGCTTTCAGGTTGCGCGCTCCAACCACACAACTAGATTCGACCCTCGTTCTGAACAGCACTACTTCTTCATTACTCAAAAGAAAAACATCAACCAATTTCTAAAGACTGTTGACATCCAGTGGAAGCGATAGGAACTGCAAGCAAGTGCCTTAGAATCTAGATTCACATAGAAACCCATTGTGTAACATGAAGTCCTATGAGTGTCATCTGATGAAAATAATCGAATGTTAGTGATTAATTTTATCTCTATTCTGGTTTTTGTGAAGCTATCTTTAGCTGAAAAAAATGGCTGTGATTATTGTGGTTTTGTGGTGACCTAACATAATCGTTTGTAGTGCTTTCGCTGAAAAGCCTATTTGAATCGGACACTTTGGTGGATTAACAACAAGATTACCTTTAAAAGATATAAGACACATGAATGTCTGAGGAATTTAATTATGAGATTTCTGTTTTTTGAATTTGGCGCCCTGCACTTCGACTGGCTGTTGTCATATCGGTCCCGTTACCGGGACTTCAGCCATAATTAAAGAAGAAGTTACAAGGTCTGTGAGAGCCAGAAATCTTGCTTGTTTGTAGGTTTCCACCATAATTTGCAAATAAATTCATAAAAAATCCTACAATGTGATTTTCTGGATTTTTTTTCTAATTTTGTCTGTCATAGTTGAAGTTTTTTTAAGTGGGAGAACTTGCACAATTGGTGGCTGACTAAATACTTTTTTGCCCCACTGTAGCTATATGGACACTAAATCACTATGGTGCTTTTTGAAGGTGAGATTACAAACATATATTATGATAAATACATTTGAATCTTCTATCTCATTATGGTAAATGGTGAAATACACTACCTTTCAAAAGTTGGTCACTTAGAAATGTCCTTGTTTTTGAAAGAAAAGCAAACATTGTGTCCATTAAAAACAACCGCAAATTGATCAGAAATACAGTGTAGACATTGTTAATGTTATAAATTACTATTGTAGCTGGAAACGGCAGATTTTTTTATGGAATATCTACACAGGCCCATTATCAGCACCATCACTGCTGTGTTCCAATGGCACGTTGTGTTAGCTAATCCAAGTTTATAATTTTAAAAGGCTAATTGATCATTTGAAAACCATTTTGCAATTATGTTGCACAGCTGAAAACTGTTGTTCTGATTAAAGAAGAATAAAAATGGCCTTCTTTAGACTGGTTGAGTATCTGGAGCATCAGCATTTGTGGGTTTGATTACAGGCTCAAAATGGCCAGAAACAAAGACCTTTCTTCTGAAACTCGTCAGTCTACTCTTGTTCTGAGAAGTGAAGGCTATTCCATGCGAGAAATTGCCAAGAAACTGAAGATCTCGTACAACGCTGTGTAGTACTCCCTTCACAGAACATCGCAAACTGTCTCTAACCAGTATAGAAAGAGGAGTGGGAGGCCCCGGTGCACAACTGAGCAAGAGGACAAGTACATTAGAGTGTCTAGTTTGAGAAACAGATGCCTCACAAGTCCTCAACTGGCAGCTTTATTAAATAGTACCCGCAAAACACCAGTCTGAACGTCAACAGTGACGAGGCAACTCCGGGATGCTGGCCTTCGAGTCAGAATTGCAAAGAAAAAGCCATATCTCAGACTGGCCAATAAAAAGAAAATATTAAGATGGGCAAAAGAACACAGACCATGGACAGAGGAAGATTGAAAGAAAAGTGTAATGGACAGACAAACCTAAGTTTGAGGTGTTCGGATCACAAAGATGAACATTCGTGATACGCAGAAAAAATGAAAAGATGCTGGAGGAGTGCTTGACGCCATCTGTCAAGCATGGTGGAGGCAATGTGATGGTCTGGGGTGCTTTGGTGGTGGTATAGTGGGATATTTGTACAGGGTAAAATGGATATTGAAGAAGGAAGGCTAACACTCCATTTTGCAACACCATACCTTACCCTGTGGACGGCGCTTAATTGGAGCCAATTTACTCCTACAACAGGACATTGACCCAAAGCACAGCTCCAAACTATGCAAGAAATATTTATGGAAGAAGCAGTCAGCTGGTATTCTGTCTATAATGGAGTGGCCAGCACAGTCACCAGATCTCAACCCTATTGAGCTGTTGTTGGAGCAGCTTGACCCAATGGTATGTAAGAAGTGCCCATCAAGCCAATCCAACTTGTGGGAGGTGCTTCAGGAAGCATGAGGTGAAATCTCTTCAGATTACCTCAACAAATTGACAACTAGAATGCCAAAGGTCTGCAGGGCTGTAATTGCTGCAAATGGAGGATTCTTTGACAAAGCAACGTTTGAAGAACACAATTATTATTTCAATTAAAAATCATTATTTATAACCTTGTCAATGTCTTGACTATATTTCCTGTTCATTTTGCAACTCATTTCATGTATGTTTTCATGGAAACCAAGGACATTTCTAAGTGACCCCAAGCTTTTGAACAGTAGTGTAAGTTTAGCCAGTTATAATTGTAATCMCTTAGCAGATAATAAGAAAAGGCAATCAGTATTTACCTGGCTAAAAGAGAAGGAATATAATATATATTGTTACAGGAAACTCATTCAACAATTATAGATGAAGTTGTGTGGCAAAGGGATTGGGGTGGWATGTATTCCTCCCATGGGCAAAGAKATTTACAAGGGGTGATGATATTAATTAACAGTAATTTTGATCCAAATGTGCAAATTGTCCAAACAGATCATCAAGGTAGATGGATTATTTTAAATATGTTATTGGACCATAAACAGATGTGGCTCATTAACCTATAAGGTCCAAATAATGATGATCCACGCTTCTTTGAAAATATATATAATAATRTATCAACTCTATAGTACAAGCAATAGAAAACTCTATTATTATGMTTGGAGATTATAATACGGTTTTAAATACCTCTATGGGCAGTAAAGAAAATCACACTACAAACGGTCACCCTCATGCACTTAATTAAATCACGAATGTCATGGATATATTGGAACTAGTGGATATATGGAGGCTTAAATATCCTGACCTAGTGAAATATACATGGCAGAGGCTCAGTCAAGCTAGTCGTCTTGACTCATTTTTTATGTCATTCTCTCTGGCACCAAAAGTTTCAAGTGTTGATAGGGGACAGAATGCAGTCGGACCATCAAATAATTGGCATATACATTTGTTTTACAGAAATTCCACGTGGGCGAGGATATTGGATATTTCATCAAAACCTATTGGATGATAACTTGTTTTTAACTAGGACAAAATAATTTATAACTGACTTTTTCCGACATAACTTATTGTATGGGACACTTTTAAATGTGTCTTTAGAGGCCATGCAATTCAGTAGTAATTTCTAAAACAAAAGCAATTTAGGTCAAAAGAGTCCATATTAACAAAGGAAATGGAAGGACTAAKAATACAGATWGATAACAATAAAAATTGTACCYTAGAGGCTCAGACTAAGGAAAAACTAGAAGAAATGGAGGAACTTATTCAAGAAAGATCAAGTGTAATATATTATACAAATAATGCGAGTTGTATGGAATATGGGGAAAAATGCACCAAATTATTGTTAAATCTTCAACATAGAATGCTACAAAAAATAATTTACTGAAACTTGTTACAAATGACGGAGTCAGCCATGATTCACCAAATAATATTTTGAAAGAGGATGTAAAGTACTTTAAGCATATGTTTTRATTTCAGTTTCCTAAATCTCCACTAACTTAAGCTATTTGTATGGATTTGTTTTTTATTAATAATGTAAAATTAACAGCTGTACAGAAAGACTCATGTGATGACCAAATTACAGAGGAAGAACTACTTGATGCAACTAAACACATTTAAGTCCGGGAAAACTCCAGGGCTGGATGGCATACCAGTGGAGGTATACCAAACCTTTTTTTAATATACAGCCTCAGAGGATCTAGATACTTTTTCTAACCTCTCTGGATTACAACCAAATTATTATAAATGTACTATATTACATCCCCACAGCATGATGCTGCCACCACCATGCTTTCCCAGACGTGACGTGACGCCCAGCCAGAGCCCGGACTTTAACTCGATGGAACATCTCTGGAGAGACCTGAAAATAGCTGTGCAACAACGCTCCCCATCCAACCTGACCGAGCTTGAGAGGATCTGCAGAGAATGTGAGAAACTCCCCAAATACAGGTGTGTAGCGTCATACCCAAGAAGACTCGATTCTGTAATCGCTGCCAAAGGTGCTCCAACAAAGTACTGAGTAAAGGGTCTGAATACTTATGTAAATGTGATATTTAAATTAGCAAACATTTCTACAAACCTGTTTTTGCTTTGGCATTATGGGATACTGTGTGTAGATTGATGTGGAGAAAAAACGCTTTAATACATTTTAATCAGGCTGTAACGTAACAAAATGTGGAAAAAGTCAAGGGGTCTGAATACTTTCTATCTGCAATATTAAAGCTGATCTACCCCCCAAAAATGTATATAAATAAATAAATAAAAAGGACGGTGGGGGCCACTGTATTGTTGGGGACCTTTAAAGCTGCAGAAATGTATCGATACCTTTCCCCAGATCTGTGCCTCGACACAGTCCTGTCTTGGAGCTCTACTTAGACCTCATGGCTTGGTTTTTGTTCTGACACTGTCAACCGTGGGACATTACATAGACAGGTGTGTGCCTTTCCAAAACATGTCTAATCAAATGAATTTACCACAGGTAGACTCCAATCAAGTTGTATAAACATCTCAAGGATGATCAATGGAAACAGGATGCACCTGAGCTCAATTCTGTGTCTCATAGCAAAGGGRCTGAATACTTATGTAAATAAGMTATTGCYGTTACCTGATAATGCTTTGTCATTATCGGGTATTGTGTGTAGATTGATGAGGTYAAAAAAAATATTWTATCAATTTCAGAATAAGGCTGTAATGTAACAAAATGTTTAAAAAGTCAACAGGTCTGAAAACTTTACGAATGCACTGTATATGCTAGTCTGCGCGCAAGGTAGTGCATTTTTGGACTAGGCTTAATCCAACATGATTTTCGGAAGAGGCCTTTGACTCTCCTGAACTGCCACAGTAGGCCTACACAGCACAGCCATTGGTTAGGCAGCACACAAAGATCTTCGTTTAACAAGAGCAGAACAGGCCTGGGCTAAGGGTTGGAATATCCATTACAGTGAGTAGTGCAGCGTAGTTGTATTTACACCATCCCAGCAGCTATCTTAGAAATATAATTCTGCTCTGTACTTCTCCGAGCACTTCGTAGCCTATAGCCTATAGGCTATGGATCATTTGATTGAGACCACACTAATTAGCCTCTAGGCACACTTGATATTGCGCGCCCTGTGGAGAATCAGAGAAAATGGCACACGTCGATATATATCACAATCAGCAACTCATTCTAAAARGGTGAGAAACATTGAAATTGCATCAGTTACAAAACATGACCCTCCCCTGGACTAGATAAAAAAAAAAATACTAAACCTTCCCCTTAATTTAAATTGTAAAAGCATTTTCCTCCAGGTAACCATTCTGTAAATGTTTATCCAACCCTTACCACCTGCCATTAATCACATGGAAATCTACAGACAATTTCTCTACTTATAAGTATGAGAGAGAAAATGAAGCGCAGACAAACAACTAAAGTCCAAATCACATTACCCCACAGGAGCATGACACTGCTCAATCAGTTCCATATCTCCAATGTCCTCCCACTCCCATCACCCACCAGCCCCGCAYCCGATCCCCAAGGCAGGGTCAATGACATCCGGTTCCAGCACCCCTATCCCCGTACACCCAGCAAAGTTAAACAAATGACTCCTCTCACCCCCTTTAAAGAAAACACTTTGGAAGCCCTACTAAAATGTATTATGCGGATGGCAGAGAAAGGATGGCAGTCATCTTTGAGCCAAGTGCTTGCTTTGTTTTTCTTGGRGGTAGATGCTTTGGAGTTATCCATCATGGCTGCCAAGGAGAGGTGCATTCGACGGGCTCTCCCGCCAATTCCCTGTGGCCCACAATGCAGTGCAGTGGAGACCAAAACGCTGTGTTACTAGGAAACAGCCATGGAGGCCACMTGAACGTCAGATCAACTTGCTTCAAGGCAAAAAAATCAGAAAGTCAGAAGTTCAAGCTAGCCAGAGACTGATGAAACTAACTAAATATGTGAAGGTTTGCACTGCATATCCATTGGCAAGAGTCTATATAAGTGAAAAACTGTTCATATTTTGTATTTCTGGTGTACATTTATATTTCCCTTTAAATTTGCATTCCCACAAAGCTGGCCTGTCAGAATGTCAAGTTTTAACCCGTCAAATAAAAGTTAGCGTTTCTGGAGGCCCCAGCTGCCTTTAATGACAATGTATTAAGATGCAATGGCCTCTCCGCACTTTTAATTGAGACTGATAGAGGGAACAGATGCGTTATTGCCCTCTGTTCATCAAGTTACCTTTCCGCATTAAGGAGTTGAATCTCTCTCTGTCTCTGTCTCTGTCTCTGTCTCTGTCTCTGTCTCTGTGGGGAGGAAACAGAGAGTGAAGCAGTGAGGTAGAACCTTTTCCTCATCTGGTAATGAGCCTAGAAAGTTCCTTGCCAAAAGTGCCCTGTCGCTATGGTGACGGAGTAAATCTATTGGCTGTTCCTCTTCTTAGCCTGCTTTGAAACCACTATCTAGAGAAAACACAGTTAATGTTAACATGTCTGTCGTCTGACTCTATTTCAGCACCACCGACACCAACCAACACTAAGTTCAGAGCTCTGTGKCTCTGAAAATGTCCAAGAATGGCTTATTTTAAGTTTGACATACCACCCCATCACTTTCTCTCCGTCTCTATTCTCTTTCCCTTTCTCTCTCTTCCTTTTCCTCTTCCTACTACTCTGTATAAATGACCAAAGCACTTGATCACTTAACACCGCTCAAGTGTTTTTTTGTCTGTTGTGGTATTAAATGCCCTCTTTGTCCTCCTGCAGCTGCTTGTTCTATGTGCACACTGCTCAAACTGGTCCCCAGTTTCTCCCCAAGGCTGCTTCCCTTAATTGTTCACTTTCATAAATTTTAAGTGAACAAAAATATAATAATTCTGGCCTTTGAGCTTGATGTCAGACAAAATTATAATTCACTGTCTCCCTTCTCCTAATTTTACTAGAGTTGTGTGGTAGTGTTGGTAGTGTTGTATGGTAGAGAGGAATACTAATGCTACCATCTGGACCACTCTCATATTTACCCTTAGGCTCATTAACCTGACCAGTAGAATTGAACCTAAATGAACCCATTTGATTTCAATGACTATACAGCACAGTAGTCCAGCATCATACCACAGAAATAAACTGTATGTTGTAATTTCCATCCATGAGAGTGCACTTGGCTGTCCTAGATAACAACACATTGTATGTAACTGTTGATTGAGGTTTGGGGGATTGAGGTCTAACCCAGCACAGATGGTATTTGTTCTGTGTGATGAGAATGATTTCCAAGGTTTACTGTTTATATATATATATATAATATTAATAAATAATATAGTATATATATATATATATATATATATATATATATATATATATATATATATTATATTTGAGAGAGAGGTAGATATATATTATTTTTAGCAAAACAAGTGATTATGTGTCTCTCTGAATGAAAACCATCAAGTGATAGATTAACAAATACATGTCTGTCATAGAACATGCCATGACGATTAGATAGTGAAAAAAACATACCAACATCTTCAACATTTCTGAAAATGGATATATAGCGTTTTGAAATGAAACTCTTAATTTATTATGTTAAAAATAGGTCCAGAAGAAACCTCAGGACACCAAATGTAATTGTAATCAGTTCTGATAAATGTATTGATTGATCCAGAAGCCATAAATACTAGACTGGTAAATACTAAATACGATGTATATTATTTTCTGACTGATGCCTGCAAAGCTAATGGCCCATCCAAACTACACCTACACTATATTTGAAATTAATTTCACAAAATATAATAGATTGTGGCCTAAAGAAAAAACGTTGAAATTCACAATAGTTGATGGGTGACAATAGTTAATCAATTGTCAAATTGGAGAACGAAGGACTGATGACCAGAGCAGCGTGCATTGACAAAGGGGAACTGAGCTACAAACAGCACATTTTTCAAATAATATTACGGAGGTCCATGCAGTGCAGATGTTTTTGATTGACATACCCTATCGGAATGAAAAGAGTAGAAGGTTTCTAATTAACCTAGTTTTGCCAAACAACTTTTCCTAGAATAACCGCAGCTCCACGTATTCCTCAGTGTAGCTGTGACAATCAGCTTAGCCTTGAAATATCCTTTCTATTTTAGTCTGCTTATATACAGGTAATTCTACTGTAGATTCTTACAAGGCACTATCGACAGATTTGTCATAGTCAACCTTTCGGTTACTGCCAACGAGCTTTCGATTACTGGCCCACATTTCTTAAGCGCTAGACTACCTGACTAATGTTTTCTTCAACGTTTGACCATTAGTCTTGTTGTTTTTCCTTTATTTTTTGTGTTGGTCCGGACGTGACTGGGTGAGGCATTTCTATGTTTTGTGTTCTATTTGTGGGATTGTTCAATTGCCTGATGTTGGTTCTCAATCAGAGGCAAGGGTGTTTGTCAGTCTGTCTCTGGATTGGGAACATTGTACGCCCTGTTGTGTTGGATTTGTGGGTGGTGTTTTCTGTCTTTTGTGTTCATTTGCACCAGAGAGTAACTGTTTCGGTTTGCCACGTTTGTTTAGTTTTGTGTATTTTGTAAGTGTTCCGTGTTTTCGTTCTAATAAATCATTGTCCACTGAGCACTTGGCTCCGCTTCGTGTTGTCCGATTCCTGCTACATCCTCTTCTCGTGAAGAGAGGAAGCTGCCCGTTACAGTTTTCTAATAAACAAGTGATTGGCATTGCCATGGTGCAGGCACAGTCTCGGCTACTAGGCACAGATAAAATAAACCTGATAATATATGCTACTCTTTCTTTTGAAATAAACTGTCTAAGTATCATGTTTTTTGTGACGTTCCTGAACTAAATATTAAATGGATCTCTTTCTGATTGTGTATATTAAATTAATTTAGACGACTTGCAGCTATTGGCGATTCTACTATTTAAATATGCATACAGACATTTTGACCGTCATAACGCTTGAGGTAGAAATGGTCAGAAGGTATGTATATACAGTTGAAGTCGGAAGTTTACATACACCTTAGCCAKATACATTTAAACTCAGTTTTTCACAATTCCTGACATTTAATCCTAGTAAAAAWTCCCTGTCTTAGGTCAGTTACGATCACCACTTTATTTTAAGAATGTGAAATGTCAGAATAACAGTTGAGAGAATGACTATTTCAGCTTTTATTTATTTCATCACATTCCCAGTGGGTCAGAAGTTTACATACATCCAATTAGTATTTGATAGCCTTGGGTAAAACGTTTTGGGTAGCCTTCCACAAGCTTCCCACAATAAGCTCCTTGCTCGCACATGCTTTTCCAGTTCTGCCCACAAATTTTCTATGGGGTTGAGGTCAGGGCTTTGTGTGGCCACTCCAATAACTTGACTTTGTTGTCCTTAAGTCATTTTGCCACAACTTTGGATGTATGCTTGGGGTCATTGTTCATTTGGAAGACCCATTTGTGACCAAGCTTTAACTTCCTGACTGATGTCTTGAGATGTAGATTCAATATATCCACATACATTTTCACCCTCATGATGCCATCTATTTTGTGAAGTGCACCAGTCCCTCCTGCAGCAAAGCACCCCCACAACATGATGCTGCCAACCCCGTGCTTCACGGTTGTTCTTTGGCTTGCAAGCCTTCCCCTTCTTCCTCCAAACATAATGGCCAAACAGTTCTATTTTTGTTTCATCAGACCAGAGGACATTTCTCCAAAAAGTARGATCTTTGTCCCCATGTGCAGTTGCAAACCGTAGTCTGTTTTTTTTATGGCGGTTTTGGAGCAGTGGCTTTTTCCTTGCTGAGTCGCCTTTCAGGTTATGTCGATATAGGACTCGTTTTACTGTGGATATAGATACTTTTGTACCCGTTTCTTCCAGCATCTTCACAAGGTTCTTTGCTGCTGTACTGGGATTGATTTTCACTTTTCGCACCACAGTACGTTCATCTCTAGGAGACAGAATGCGTCTCCGTCCTGAGCGGTATGACGGCTGGGTGGTCCAATGTTGTTATACTTGCTTACTATTGTTTGTACAGATGAACGTGGTACCTTCAGGCATTTGGGATTTGCTCCCAAGGATGAACCAGACTTGTGGAGGTCTACAATTATTTTTCTGAGGTCTTGGCTGATTTCTTTTGATTTTCCCATCAATTAGCCTAGCAGAAGCTTCTGAAGCCATGACATCATTTTCTGGAATTTTCAAAGCTTTTTAAAGGCACAGTCAACTTAGTGTATATAAACTTCTGACCCACTGGAATTGTGATACAGTGAGTTATAAGTGAAATAATCTGTCTGTAAACAATTGTTGGAAAAATTACTTGTGTTGTTCAATAAGTAGATGTCCTAACCGACTTGCCAAAACTATAGTTTGTTAACAAGAAATTTGTGGAGTGATTGAAAAATGTGTTTTAATGACTCCAACCTATGTGTATGTAACCTTCGACTTCAACTGTATATTAAGTATTCAGATCCTTTGCTATTAAACTCGAAATTGAGCTCAGGTGCATCCTGTTTCTATTGAATTAACTCATTGAGATGCTTCTAAAACTTGATTGGAGTCCACAACCCAATCTATCATAAAGGTCCCACAGTTGAGAGTGCTTTCCAGAGCAAAACTAAGCCATGAAGACGAGGAAATGTCCATAGAGCTCGCGAAGGATTGTTGTCAAGGCAGCATTGAGTTTGGAAAGAGCTAGAGCTGGCCACCTGGCCAACTGAGCATTGGGGGAGAAGGGTCTTGGTCAGGGAAGTAACCACAACCCGGTGGTTCCTCTGTGGAGATGGGAACTTTTCAGAAGGACAACATCTCTGCAGCATTCCACCAATCAGGCCTTTATGGTAGAGTGGCCAGACGGAAGCCAGCTCCTCAGTAAAGAGGCACATGACAGCTGCTTGGAATTTACTTGAATTATTACATGTAGATATGGTTAAAGTGACTATGCATATATGCGAACAGAGAGTAGCAGTAGCGTAAAAGAGGGGTTGGTGGTGGCGGGACAGCAATGCAGATATGCCCGGTTAGCCCAATGTGCGGGAGCACTGGTTGGTCAGCCCAATTGAGGTAGTATGTACATGAATGTATAGTTAAAGTGCACTAAGCATATAGGAATAACAGAGAGTAGCAACAAGCGTATTATCATTTTAGGCAATGTTGGAATTATTTAATTGTTTTGCTTACTTTGTGTATTATAATTGCGTCATGTGCTTTTTTTTTTGACTAGGAGGAGATATTATATAATGTTGTTGGGTCTGTAACCAATGTTTTGCCAGTGACAGTCTCTTCCATTCAAATATTTCTTTCACTAAAAAGTTCAGGAATAGACCCATGTATTCGTTCAAATTGCGAGTGTTGTTTTGTTTGCGCAATGCGCTGTCTGTGCGTCGGTATATTGTATATAAAGGGGATCAAAGATTTATATTTTCCTTCCTTTTTAGACCACATAGGCGTAATAAAATTCAAATGGTAGGCTAACGAGAGTCAGTCAGTCGTCACTCTCTCTCGATTTAAAGAAGAGTTAAGGCCTCTACATCTTGCAGAGTTTATCTGAACTAGCATCTATCTGAATTTCTGGTGGTGATATCCATCCATCCGTGCTGAACAAATAGGCCTACCTCGTCGCAGCTCGTTTGCTTGCACTTGGCTTAACTTAAAGCTAAGTGTTATGATATAAAGAATAAACAATATGAATTTACTGAACATAAATTTAAATAAATGTTTGTGTATGATTAAAAAGTAAAATCTCAATCTTGGTGTTTGTTATTATTGAAGGAGATGCGGTTCTTATGACTTACACAAATCCACAAGGAGTCAGTAGTAACCACATTTGTTTAAGCAAGTCAGCCAATCCAGCTATGGTTTTTTAAGAAGGCAGTAAATGAGTCTGATTGAACTGTTTCGCTGCCAGACAAGACTCCGCTGATAGCCAGGTGTAGCGGTGGTAAGGATTCACTCCATGGTGCTGTTGGGACAGCTTTATGTAGGCTTAACAGTTTGTGGGCACCGTTTGTTACCGTTATAGTGCAATTTGTGTTTGTGTTGTGTTGTTGGCTTTTGTGTTAAGGCTGGGCGCTGCTGGTGAAGAAGTCAGGTGCAGGAGAGCAGAGGTTTGTGAACAGGGCACACGTTATATGTCAGGAGAGAATAACAGTAGCAGACGCAACTACGTCAAACCTCTATCCAAACTAGGCAAAATTGATATTGCGCAAAATAGACACAACTAGAATAAGTTAACAAGTAACAATCTCGTGTAACAATAAACACGGAACAAACCAGCGTATGCGAACAAACACCACGGAACACAAAACAATCCTACACAAAGACATGATGGGGAACAGAGGAATGAGAACCAGGTGTGCAGGGAACAAGACAAAACAAATGAATACATGAAAAATGGAGCAGCGATGGCTAGAAAGTCGGTGACGTCGACCGCCGAACGCCGCCCGAACAAGGGAGGAGCCGACTTCGGCGGAAGGTGATACTTTGCTGGCATGCATCTACATTTTTATTTTTGAGTTTGCCCCACCAAGATTTACATGATAAAATCGTCACTGCCCATTACCCTAGAAACCTACCCATACCCCCACACTTTATATACTCCTGCCTTTATCAACATTGCTAAGCTCTTGTCATTAGCTAGCTAGTATCATGTTTCTACTACTCTATCTCAAATCAAATTGTATTGGTCACATCATGTTAGCGGATGTTAATGCGAGTGTAGCGAAATCTTGTGTCTGGGACAAGGCAGACAGTTCCATTTAGCGTACCCATCCTCATGCGGCCAACATTCCTTTCCCTCCTGCCCAGAGGTACTTTGGTCTCTACTCTCCGCTCTGATCTATTTCTATTTCTATTTCTGCCTCTCCTCTCATCAGCTCTTCTCATCTCGGCCCAACTCAGTGACCTCCACAGAATCTTAATGAGGAAAAAGGAAACGCAACASACACACACACACAACTCCTCTCTCTCACTCTCAGCATCCTCAGACAGCTAATGCAGCTACACACATTAGCGCTTCTCGCCAACTGCTTGAGTATAGCTTTAACGTTAGCAGCTGGGGAAGAAAACGAGTCGGCGTGATTGAGAGCTCTCCAACAGCAGCCGCTCGCCACCATGACGGCTTGTTAACATCTTTTAAGCTCTGGTACGGTACGGAGGCAGGGGTGAGAGGCTTTGATGTCGTTATCATGCGGCTGTGATAAATGCATCACAGGATTGGAGGCTAAAGCATGAAAATCTGTCATTATTCCCCAAACGATGTTCTGATACGCTGCAAGCCCTGAATTTTGACTTCACAGGTTTGACATTTTTTCCAGGTTTATGCTTGGTTGATAGATATCCAGCTTGTTTAATATGCCCTAATATTGCAGTTCAATTAAAATCTGGATTAAGGTCMTTCAAACCCTCATTTAAATCACAGCAATACGATTATAGTATTTCAAAGCAGAAAAGATGGGGCATTGATTTCCCTYTTTCTGAAACATTATACACTTCCCTGTATTGAWTAGGTAAGGAGGGCTGTACCCTTGGCAGAGGTGGTATGGAAAGACAACAGACAAGGGATCCAATTTATGGAACATCCTAATARGTTTTGGCATCGTTTTTTCTGTATTTTCGTTGGGGTGACCACACAGCTTGCTGATACTGAATAACCTTGCAGTGAAAAATATATGGTCAAAGTTTGGTGTATACATTGAAGCAGGTTAAGGAGAGGAATCAAAGCTTTCCTGTTTTTGTYTAACACTTACTGGAGGAAGGCCTTGACAAAGCCAATGCAAGATTTAGTGGCTAACGTTGGTGAGTGTGTGTGTGTGTCCTAGGTCTCTGAGGCAACGGAGCGAGGCAGAGACATAGGTTCTTAAGTCTAACTGTACCGTGCCGCCCTAATCCACACTCTTAAAAGGGCAGCTTTAACTTGTTGATCTAAAGCCCAGGGTAGCCCCTTGAATGCATCACCATGGTAACAAGTACTAATGTCCGCCTCTGACTTTTCACAAAGCTGGCAGCACACTGATGACCTCACAATGCTGCCCATTTCACCATGTCAACCTAAAAAAAWTATTTWAAAAACATTTCCCTCGAGGAATTTCTCTTWGTGAATTTTTAGTTCAGTTCACTCTTTTTCTGTACTGCAAATAGGCCTACCTAACATGCATCCCTAAGCAGAAATCCAAATTCTACGACAGATAAAAGCAAAAACCTGCCTGTGTCAAAAGACAGACATGGGCAATGAATGAATTAACAAAGCTCAACATTGAGAAGTTGAGCCCGGCTGGCTTTGGACAGCGCTAGCCATCTTTCCGCTGGATACTGCGGTTCCTCTATTGTTTGAGTGGAACATTGCTCTGTGGGCAGGCCAGCTACCCACGGAGGGGTCAGCTACCCACTCTCATCTRGGAMCTGGTAGGATAAAAAAGCATGARGGTGGCTGGCCAATTTMATCATTTCCCCCATTATGTTCATTATGTTCTACAGTGGGTGAAAGGGCAACATGTTGAGTGACTAAAACAGCATAAAACCGGGTGTATCACAAAGCATCAAAGGTTAATGTCCTGCTGAAAGGTGAATTTGTCTTCTTGTGTCTGTTGGAAAGCAGACTGAACCGAGTTTTCCTCTAGGATTTTGCCTGTGGTTAGCTCCATTCAGTTTATTTTTATCGTAAAAAACTCTAGTCCTTTGCCGATGACAAGCATACCCATAACATGATGCAGCCACCAACCACTATGCTTGAAATTATGGAGAGTGGTCCTCAGTAATATGTTGAATTAATAACTTCACCATGCTCAAAGTGATATTRAATGTCTGCTTCAATATAAACCAATTGGTGCCCTTCTTTGCGAGGGATTGGAAGACCTTCCTGGTCTTTGTGGTTGAATCGGTGTTTGAAATTCATTGCTCGATTGGGGGACCTTACAGAGCATTTTATGTGTMGGGTACAGAGATGAGGTAGTCATTCAAAAATAATGTTAAACACCTTTATTGCACACATAGTGAGTCCATTCAATGTATTATTATTCCTGAACTTATTTATGTTTGCCATAACAAAGGGATTGAATACTTATTGACTCAAGACATTTCATTTGTAATTCATTTGTAAAAATTTCKAAAACAGAATTCGACTTTGACATTATTGGGTATTGTGTATTGGCCAATGATAAAATAAACTTGTGTATTGGCCAATGATAAAAMAAACTCAAATTAATATATTTTAAATTCAGGCTGTCACCCAACAAAATGTGGAAAAAGTCAAGGGGTATGAATACTTTCCAAAGGTGCTGTATAACAACAAACAAMAAACATTCTTGTGAGACTCTTAGAAAGTTATTCAGTAAGGTTATGACATGACGATCCAGAATTGGTCTAAAAACATACTTCAACGATAAACATTGCTGCAATGTTCTGCTAATATTTATATGTAATGTAACATTGTCTTATGAAGTTGCCAAACTTTCAAAGTAAATGGTATTTCAATCTTCTCATATCATTATACTGTATTTTATTWGAGTATTGTCTAAACATAGCTATAGCTTTTTTAAAGAATGGTACCTGTGATCTGCCATCTTCAAGCCCTGTAGGCTGCTTAGTTTGCTGTGCCACTGGGATCCTTATGTGTCTAGTGGATTTCCCTTTGTACTGAAATCCTTACATTATGATCCAAACTATGGCAATTTATTTTTTATTTAACCTTTATTTAACTATATGTCTTAATACATATGCACATTTATGTACACCTCTACCAGGCAATACTTTTTCAAGAAATTAAGTTTGTAGGGAAAATYAAAGTTAAAACATCCCAATTTAACAGTATATAAAGAAGAATGGTACAGTAATAAATAAGAGGGTACTTATTTTGTATTTATTTATACTGAAAATGATGCTGCGTTTATCAAAAATGATAAACGCAGCATGCAACAATTTAATTGACCCTTGTGTTCACTGTTCATTTTATTATGTATTGCTGTAATATCATTGATTTATGTTATTGTGTTCTGTGACACTGATACTAATTACTGATAGTAATCTCTTTTGTCAAAAGGTCGCTGTCCTTTCCGGCAGTATATGCCCAGCAAGCCAGCAAAGTATGGCATTAAGATATGCCACCCATATCGTGACGCACAATCCAGCTACGCTTGGAAGATGCAAGTCTACACAGGGAAGCCGACCAGTGGAGGCCCGGAGAAGAGGGTTGTGCTTGATGTGACGTGTGACAATTTCTTCACCTCTTATGAACTCAGCCAGCAGCTCTTGAAGAGGAAGATCACCATGGTTGGCACAGTTAGAAAGAACAAGCCTGAGCTGCCCCCTGCACTCCTTGCAACAAGGGGGYTGTAACGAATGTCACGGGGAGAAGGAGAAGAGGACCAAGACGCAGCGTGGTAAGTGTTCAGAGTAAATTTWATTAAATAAACTGAACACTGAATGACAAAAACAACAAAGAGAGTGAACGACACGAAACAGTCCTGTAAGGTGAAAAAACACAAAACAGAAAACAACTACCCACCWAGCACAGGTGGGAATGAGGCTACCTAAGTATGGTTCTCAATCAGAGACAACGATAGACAGCTGCCTCTGATTGAGAACCACACCAGGCCAAACACCTAGAAATACAAAACATAGAACAAAACATAGAATGCCCACCCCAACTCACGCCCTGACCAAACCAAAATAGAGACATAAACAAGGAACTAAGGTCAGGGCGTGACAGGGGAGAGAGGCCTTCTTATTAAAGTTTGCCTCCACCCCCACCACCACTCTAGTTTGAGGAATGTGGTCCTCCTGAGCACACTGCACATAATGGCTGAGATCAGTGATCGTGAGGACAGGAAGCCAGCTATCATCCTGGACTACAACCACAACAAAGGAGGCGTGGACAACCTGGACAAGGTGATTGGAACTTACAGCTGCAGGAGGATGACTGCCCACTGGGCCATGGTCATCTTCCATAACATCAATGATGTGTCTTCATACAATTCCTTTGTGATATGGAACAAGATCAACCCTACCTGGATGCCTGATAAGCGGAACAAAAGGAGGGTGTTCCTGGAGCAGCTGGGAAAGGCACTTTCAAAGAAGGGAGCACCTCCCCCTCACAGCAGCCTTTGCGGCGCTTGTGACAGCTGTTCAGGGGGCTGAATCTTGTCCTGATCCACCTGAGGCTGCAGCTGGGGCAGACAAGAGAAGGAGATGCCAATTCTGCCCCCCAGACAAAAAAACAAATACCATGTGAGAAATACATCTGCAAAGTCCATGCACACACACTTGCATACTGTCCATGTGCTAATTAGAGTTGATTGATTTATGTTCTTCACGTTTTTGTATCTATTATCTTATTTTATTCGTATTTATTGTTGTTGTTTATACACCTTGTGGGTGGGGACAATGGTTTTAAAAAATGGGAGAAGACTAGTATTTTGTAGTTGAAATCTTATTTCTGCATTGTGAAGAGGGAAAACCCAGATTATCACAAAGTTTGATGAATGACAGGTTGTTTATTCATGCAAAATAGATTTGGGGTTCAAAATTCAATTAAGCTGCTTTATTTTAGGGGTTTAGTGAAGGTGGGTAATTTTTTACCCTTAGGACAAGGGGAGTATAGAGAATGTTAAGACTACACAAGGGTTAAAATAGTTTAAATCGTTGAAGCTTCTTGCTTGTCCAGTGTTTGTTGCACAGAAATAATAAAGTGTTGTTTCTGCAAAAGTTCACCTCTGCGCCATCACAGACTGGTCTTCCATGGCTGCCTGACTCTGTCAACATCTGATCCTGCTCAGATGAGGCATGACAAACAATTACCTTGGTGTACATTTATACATTATATTTTTCAAGAATAGAATCAATGGTTAAATAATTGAAATGACCATTATTCCCAGATCCCAGACTGTAGCCTACCCATCAACTCAAGATTAAACTTTGTATCCATTCACTGATTTTTACAATATACTGCAAAATTCACCTGAGCTCCATATACTGGTCTTCCCTGGCTGTCTGACCCTGCTGGGACACCTGTCACCATCTGATCCTACTAAGACATGATGAGCATCGTATTACGTACTGACTGTGCACCATGACAGTGATGCCTGTAGAGTTTCTATCTTATCAGTGTGAAAAGTAGGGAATTAGCTAGGGAAACTGACAGATCCATAGTGTTACATTGCTATACTGACTAATAAAAACTAATATTTTGCTGAAGAAACCTCATAATATATCGGTCTTCAATCGTTTGGCTGTGATTGAGGAAAAAATAAGCCAACTTTTGGCTAGCTCTAGCTAATGTTACACCATAAAATGTACTTCTGTTGAAACGGGACAAAACATTTCCATACACACAACAGCTGTTAGATACTGCTACCTGACAGATAGCTAGCTAGAGGCTAGCTAGAGCTGAACTGGCTGTGGTAGCTACTAGCTAGCTAATTACCTGCTAGTAGTTTCAGAGGGGATGAAACTTTCATTCATAGGCTAGGTTGTAGCAACCTCATGGCACTGACCACCACTGATACAGTGGGGAGAACAAGTATTGGATACACTGCCGATTTTGCAGTTTTCCTACTTACAAAGCATGTAGAGGTCTGTCATTTTTATCATAGGTACACTTCAACTGTGAAAGACGGAATCTAAAACAAAAATCCAGAAAATCAAATTGTATGATGATTGTATTGCATGACATAAGTATTTGATACATCAGAAAAGCAGAACTTAATACAGAAACCTTTGTTTGCAATTACAGAGATCATACGTTTCCTGTAGTTCTTGACCAGGTTTGCACACACTGCAGCAGGGATTTTGGCCCACTCCTCCATACAGACCTTCTCCAGATCCTTCAGGTTTCGGGGCTGTCGCTGGGCAATACGGACTTTCAGCTCCCTCCAAAGATGTTCTATTGGGTTCAGGTTTGGAGACTGGCTAGGCCACTCCAGGACCTTGAGATGCTTCTTACGAAGCCACTCCTTAGTTGCCCTGGCTGTGTGTTTCGTGTCGTTGTCATGCTGGAAGATCTCGCGATACATGGCCCCATCCATCCTCCCCTCAATACGGTGCAATCGTCCTGTCCCCTTTGCAGAAAAGCATCCCCAAAGAATGATGTTTCCACCTCCATGCTTCACGGTTGGGATGGTGTTCTTGGGGTTGTACTCATCCTTCTTCTTCCTCCAAACACGGCGAGTAGAGTTTAGACCAAAAAGCTCTATTTTTGTCTCATCAGACCACATGACCTTCTCCCATTCCTCCTCTGGATCATCCAGATGGTCATTGGCAAACTTCAGACGGGCCTGGACATGCGCTGGCTTGAGCAGGGGACCTTGCGTGCGCTGCAGGATTTTAATCCATGACGCGTAGTGTGTTACTAATGGTTTTCTTTGAGACTGTGGTCCCAGCTCTCTTCAGGTTATTGACCAGGTCCTGCCGTGTAGTTCTGGGCTGATCCCTCACCTTCCTCATGATCATTGACGCCCCACGAGGTGAGATATTGCATGGAGCCCCAGACCGAGGTTGATTGACCGTCATCTTGAACTTCTTTCCATTTTCTAATAATTGCGCCAACAGTTGTTGCCTTCTCACCAAGCTGCTTGCCTATTGTCTGTAGCCCATCCCAGCCTTGTGCAGGTCTACAATTTTATCCCTGATGTTCTTACACAGCTCTCTGGGTCTTGGCCATTGTGGAGAGGTTGGAGTCTGTTTGATTGGGTGTGTGGACAGGTGTCTTTTATACAGGTAACGAGTTCAAACAGGTGCAGTTAATACAAGTAATGAGTGGAGAACAGGAGGGCTTCTTAAAGAAAAACTAACAGGTCTGTGAGAGCCGGAATTCTTACTGGTTGGTAGGTTATCAAATACTTATGTCATGCAATCAAATGCAAATTAATTACCTAAAAATCATACAATGTGATTTTCTGGATTTTTGTTTTAGATTCCGTCTCTCACAGTTGAAGTGTACCTATGATACAAATTACAGACCTCTACATGCTTTGTAAGTAGGAAAACCTGCAAAATCGGCAGTGTGTCAAATACTTGTTCTCCCCACTGTATATACAGTGCCTTCAGAATGTATTCACAGCCCTAGACTTTTTCCACATTTTGTTGTGTTACAGACTGAATGTTAAATTTATTAAATTGAGATGTGTTACTGGCTTACACACAATACCCCAAAATGTCAAAGTGGAATTATGACTTTGCATATCCCTTTGCGCATGGTGAAGTTATTAATTACACTTTGGATGGTCTATTAATGCACCCAGTCACTACAAAGATACAGGTGGCCTTCCTAACTAGTTGCTGMAGAGGAAGGAAACCGCTCAGGGATTTCACCATGATGCCAATGGGGACTTTTAGTTTCAGAGTTGAATTGCTCTTATGGGAGAAAACAGAGGACGTATCAACAACATTGTAGTTACTCCACAATACTAACTTAAATTACATTTTAAAAAATTGCAAAGCAATCATCCTGTTTGCAATAAGGCACTAAAGTAAAAGTGATAAAAATGTGGCAAAAAWAATAATTTTACGTCCTGCATACAAAAAATGATGTTMGGGCAAATCCAAAACAACACATCACTGAGTACCACTCTTCATATTTTCAAGCATGGTGGTGGCTGCATCATGTTGRGGCTATGCTCATCATCTGCAAGGACTAGGGAGTTTATGATAAAAAAAAACAGGATAGAGCTAAGCACAGGCAAAATCCTAGAGGAAAATCTGGTTGTCTGCTTTCCAACAAACACTGGCAGACAAATTCACCTTTCAGCAGGACAATAACCTAAAACACAAGGCCAAATATACACTGGAATTGCTTAGCAAGACAACATTGAATGTTCCTGAGTGGCCTAGTTTAAGTTGACTTAAATCAGCTATGGCAAGATTTGAAAATGGCGGTTTAGCAATGATCAGCAATCAGCGAGACAGAGCAAGTGCAAATATTGTACAATCCAGGTGCTCTTAAAGACTCAGGGTTGTGAATACTTATATAAATGACATAATTCTGTATTTCATTTTCAATACATTTGCAAAAAAAAAAATAAAACATGTTTTCACTTTTTCATTATAAGGTATTGTGTGTTGATGGGTCAGATTATTTTTTTTTAATCTATTTTCAATTCAGGCTGTAACAACAAAATCTGGAATAAGTCAAGGGGTATGAATACTTTCTGAAGGCAACGTACACACCATATACACACTCACTCACACACACTACATTGACACTCCCGCACAATACCCACACACATTCACATACGCATACACGTATGGGAAGGGCTCATAAGAAAGCATTTCATGTTAAAGTCTACACCAGTTGTGTTCGGCGCATGTGACAAATCCAAATATGAAACGGGCAAAAGATATCTTGGCCAACATCGAGGAGGKTCTACCTAGAGACTTTTCATCTGCATTTTTAGTAGCTGTCTACATACCACCACAGACCGATACTGGCATTAAGTGCGCACTCAATGAGCTGTAATAAGCCATAAGCAAACAGGAAAACGCTCCCCTAGAGGTGGCACTCCTAGTGGCCGGCGACTTTAATGCAGGGAAACATATCCGTTTTACCTCATTTCTACCAACATGTTAAATGTGCAACCAGAGGGGAAAACAACTCTAGATCATACATACATACTACATACACAGAGTTTACAAAGCTCTTCCTCGCCCTCCATTTGGCAAATCTGATCATAATTCTATCCTCCTGATTGCTGCTTACAAGCAAAAATTAAAGCAGGAAGTACCAGTGACTCGGTCAATAAAAAAGTGGTCAGATGAAGCAGATTTATTTATTTATTTTATCTTTGTTTAACCAGGTAGGCAAGTTGAGAACAAGTTCTCATTTACAACTSCGACCTGGCCAAGATTAAAGCAAAGCAGTTCGACACATACAACAACACAGAGTTACACATGGAGTAAAACAAACATACAGTCAATAATACAGTACAAAAACAAGTCTATAAACAATGTGAGCAAATGAGGTGAGATAAGGGAGGTGAAGGCAATAAAAAGGCCAAGGTGCCGAAGTAAATACAATATAGCAATTAAAAACACTGGAATTGTAGATTTGCAGTAGGTGAATGTGCAAAGTAGAAATACTGGGGTGGAAGGGAGCAAAATAAATAAATAAATACAGTAGGGGATGAGGTAATTGTTTGGGCTATTTATAGATGGGCTATGTACAGGTGCAGTGATCTGTGAGCTGCTCTGACAGCTGGTGCTTAAAGCTGGTGAGGGACGATAAGTGTTTCCAGTTTCAGAGATTTTTGTAGTTCATTCCAGTCATTGGCAGCAGAGAACTGGAAGGAGAAATTGGCCTTGGGGGTGACCAGTGAAATACACCTGCTGGAGCGCGTGCTATGGGTGGGTGCTGCTATGGTGACCAGCGAGCTGAGATAAGGCGGGATTTTACCTAGCAGGGTCTTGTTGATGACCTAGAGACAGTGGGTTTGGCGACGAATATGAAGCGAGGGCCAGCCAACGAGAGTGTACAGGTCGCAGTGGTGGATAGTATATGGGGCTTTGGTGACAAAACGGATGGCACTGTGATAGACTGCATCAATTTATGAGTAGGGTTTTGGAGGCTATTTTGTAAATGACATCCCGAAGTCGAGGATGGTAAGAAGGTCAGTTTTACAGAGGGTATGTTTGGCAGCATGAGTGAAGGATGCTTTGTTGCGAATAGAAGCCGATTCTAGATTAACTTTGGTTGGAGATGTTTGATGTGAGTCTGGAAGGAGAGTTTACAGTCTAACCAGAACCTAGATATTTGTAGTTGTCCACTATTCTAAGTCAGAACCGTCCAGAGTAGTGATTTGGGCGGCGGGCAGGCAGGGCAGCGGATCGTTGAAGGAGCATGCATTTTGTTTTACTTTTTAAGAGCAGTTGGGGCACGGAAGGAGAGTTGTATGGCATGGAAGCTCGCCTGGAGAGTTTAACACAGTGTCCATAGAAGGGCCAGAAGTATACAGAATTGTCGTCTGCTAGAGGTGGATCAGAGATCACCAGCAGCAAGAGCGACATCATGATGTATACAAAGGAGAGAGTTCGGCCATAGAATTAACCCTGTGGCACCCCCATAGAGACTGCAGAGGCCCGGCACAACAGCCCTGCCGATTTGACACACTGAACTCATCGAGAAGTAGTTGGTGAACCAAGGCGAGGCCAATCATTAGAGAAACCAAGGTGAGTTGATGAGTCGTGGTGATTGACAGAGTCAAAAGCCTTTGCCAGGGTCAATGAATACGGCTGGCAACAGTATTGTTTCTATCGATGGCGGTTAGATTCGTTATGAACCTTGAGCTGGCTAGGTGCACCCATGACCAGCTCTGAAACCAGATTGATTATAGGAGAAGGTACGGTGGGATTCAAATGGTCGGTAACTGTTTGTTACTTGGCTTTCGAAGACCTAGAAAGCGCAGGGTAGGAATAGATATAGTCTGTGCAGTTGGTCAAGAGTCCCCCCCCTTTGAAGAGGGATGAACCGCAGCTGCTTTCCAATCTTTGGGATCTCAGAGACACGAAAGAGAGGTTGAACAGGCTAGTAATAGGGGTGCAACAATTTCAGCAGATACTTTTAGAAAGAAAGGGTCCAGTTCAAGCCCTGGCTGATTTGTAGGGGTCCAGATTTTGCAGCTCTTTCAGAACATCAGCTGACTGGATATTGGGAAGAAGGAAAATGGGGAAGTTGGCGAGTATGCGCGGAGGGCTTGCTGTTGACCGGGGTAGGGAAGCCAGTGGAAAGATGCCAGCCGTAGGAAAATGCTTATGAAAATCTCAATTATAGTGGATTTTCGGTGGTGACAGAGTTTCCTATCCTCAGTAAGCTAGGAGCTGGGAGGAGAGCGTCTTATTCTCCAGGACCTACGGTGCCCAGAACTTTTTTGAGTTTGTGTTGCAGGAAGCAAATTTCTGCTTGAAAAAGCTAGCCTTGGCTTTTCTAACTGCTTGTGTATATTGGTTTCTAACTTCCCTGAAAAGTTGCATATCACGGGGGCTGTTCGATGCTAATGCAGAACGCCACAGGATGTTTTTGTGCTGGTTAAGGGCAGTCAGGTCTGGAGAGAACCAAGGGCTATATCTGTTCCAGGTTCTAAATTTCTTGAATGATGCTAAGCTACAGGACTGTTTTGCTAGCACAGACTGGAATATGTTCAGGGATTCTTACGATGGCATTAAGGAGTACACCAGATCAGTCACTGGCTTCATCAATAAGTGCCTTGATGACGCCGTCCCCACAGTGACTGTACGTACATACCCCAACCAGAAGCCATTGATTACGTGCAACATCCACACTGAGCTAAAGGTTAGAGCTGCCACTTTCAAGGAGCGGAACTCTAACCCGGAAGATTACAAGAAATCCCGCTATGCCCTGCGACGAACCATCAAACAGATAAAGTGTCAAAAAATAAAGTGGCAGGGCTTGCAAACCATTACAGACTACAAAGGGAAGCACCGAGCTGCCAAGTAACACAAGCATACCAGACGAACTAAACTACTTCTATACTCGCTTCGAGACAAATAACACTGAAACATGCATGAGAGCATCAGATGTTCCGGGCGACTGTGTGATCACGCTCTCCACAGCTGATGTGAGTAAGACCTTCAAACATGTCAACATTCACAAGGCCGCAGGGCCAGACTGATTACCAGGACGTGTACTGCGAGCATGAGCTGACCAACTGGCAAGTGACATTTTCAACTTCTCCCTGTCCGAGACTGAAATACCAACATGTTTCAAGCAGACCACTATAGTCCCTGTACCCAAGAACACTAAGGTAACCTGCCTAAATGACTACCGACCTTTGGCATTCAAGTCTGTAGCCATGAAGTGCTTTGAAAGGCTGGTCATGGCTCACATCAACACCACTATCCCAGAAACCCTAGACCCWCTCCAATTTGCATTCTGCCATAACAGTTCCACAGATGATGCAATCTCTAATGCACTCCACAGTGCCCTTTCCCACCTGGACAAAAGGGACACCTATGTGAGAATGCTATTCACTGACTACAGCTCAGCGTTCAACACCATAGTGCCCTCAAAGCTCATCAATAATCTAAGGACCCTGGGACTAAACACCTCCCTCTGCAACTGGATCCTGGACTTCCTGCTGTACCGCGCCCAGGTCGTAAGGGTAGGTAACAACACATCTGCCACGCTGATCCTCAACACGGGGGCCACTCAGGGGTGCGTGGTCAGTCCCCTCCTCTACTCCCTGTTTACTCATGACTGCACGGCCAGGAACGACTCCAACACCATCATTAAGTTTGCCGATGACACAACAGTGGTAGGCCTGATTACAGACAACGACGAGACAGCATATAGGGGGGAGGTCAGAGACCTCCTGGCCGTGTGGTGCCAGGACAACAACCTCTCCCTCAACATGATCAAGACAAAGAAGATGATTGTGGACTACAGGAAAAGGAGGACCGAGCACGCCCCCATTCTCATAGACGGGGCTGAATTGGAGCAGGTTGAGAGCTTCAAGGTCTTTGTTGTCCACATCACTAACAAACTAACATGGTCCAAGCACACCAAGACAGTCGTGAAGAGGGCACAACAAAACCTATTCCCCAACAGGAGACTGAAAAGATTTGGTATGGGATTGACTCTGTACTGGTACCCCCTGTAATATAGTCTCGCTATTGTTATTTTACTGTTGCGCTTTAACTACTTGTTACTTTTATTTCTTATTTGTATTTTTTTTAATGCATTGTTGGCTTGTAAGTAAGCGCATGTGACTAATACAATTTGATTTGATCTATTGTGGCATCATGTTCTCTAAATATCACTATTCCCCCAAAATTAGAGCTTTTGGTTATAGATGTGGCCATAAGCCAAAATACACATTTATCTGTTGTAAACCATTTTAAGAATATTTGTATTGAATTTAACTGAATGCAAAACCCACACGGATGAATGTTACTTATTCAGAGTTTTCATCAACTGGCCTGGACTAGGCTGCATGAGATAGTTTGAAAAATTGTTAAAGGACAGAACACAGTGTGTATTGACCGATGGCATCACATTTGGTTTCCTGGACACAGCAAAGGGTGACCCACAGGGATCGATTCTTGGTCCGGTTTCTTTTGATTGTATACGTAAACTGAAATGTTTTATCTGTAAAAAAATATATACAGTTGAAGTCGGAAGTTTACATATACTTACGTTGGAATCATTAAAACTAATTTTTCGACCACTCCACAAATTTCTTGTTAACAAACTAGAGTTTTGGCAAGTCGGTTATGTGCATGACACAAGTTATTTTTCCAACAATTGTTTACAAGAGAGATTATTTCACTTATGTATCTGTATCACTGTATCACAATTCCAGTGGGTCAGAAGTTTACATACACTAAGTTGACTGTGCCTTTATACAGCTTGGAAAATTATGTCATGGCTTTAGAAGCTTCTGATAGGCTAATTGACATKATTTGAGTCAATTGGAGGTGTACCTGTGAATGTATTTCAAGGCCTACCTTCAAACTCAGTGCCTCTTTGCTTGACAATATGGGAAAATCAAAACAGACCAGCCAAGACCTCAGAAAAGAAATGTAGACCTCCACAAAGTTTGGTTCATCCTTGGGAGCAATTTAAAATGCTGAAGGTACCACGTTCATCTGTACAAACAATAGTACGCATGTATAAACATGGGTACAGACCAGTAAATACGCTCAGGAAGGAGCGCGTTCTGTCTCCTAGAGATGAACGTACTTTGGTGCGAAGAGGTGCAAATCAATCCTAGAACAACAGCAAGGACCTTGTGAAGATGCTTGAGGGCCAGGTTACAAAATTTTATATCAGTAAAAGAGTCTATATCGACATAAATGAAAGGCGCTACAGCCGTGAAGAAGCCACTGCTCCAAAACGCGCATAAAAAAAGCAGCACTACGGTTTGCAACTGCACTGGGGACAAAGATCGTACATTTTTAGAGATAGATCGTCTGGTTGATGAAACAAAATAGGAACTGTTTGGGCATAATAACATCGGTTATGTTTCGAAGGAAAAAGGCGCTAGGATTGCAAAGCTGCAGAAACACCATCCCAAACGTGACAGCACGGGGCTGGAGATCATGTTTGTGGGGGTGCTTTGCTGCAGGAGGGACTGGTGCACTTCACAAAATGAGTGGCATCGTGAGGGAGAATTTATGTGGATATATTGAAGCACATCTCAAGCCATCAGTCAGGAAGTTAAAGCTTGGTCGAAATGGGTCTTCCAATGGAAATGACCCAAGCATACTTCAAAGTTGTGTCAAATGGCTTAAGGACAACAAAGTCAAGTATTGAGTGGTCATCACAAAACCTGACCTCAATCCTATGAAATTTGTGGGCAGAACTTGAAATGCGTGTGCGAGCAAGGAGGCAATTCAAACCTGACTCGGTTTTACTAGCTCTGTAGGGGATGCGCAAAATTCACCAACTTATTGTGGAAGCTTGTTGGAAGGCTAACGAACATGACCAGTTAAACAATTTAAAGGCAATGCTACCAAATACTAATTGAGTGTATGCAAACTTCTGACCCACTGGGAATGTGATGAAATAAATAAAAGCTGAAATAAAACAATTACTCTATTATTCTGACATTTCACATTCTTAAAATAAAGTGTTGATCCTAACTGACCTAAGACAGGGAATTTTTACTAGGATTAAATGTACTTGGCTATGGTGTATGTACACTTCCGACTTCAACTGTACGTATATACTCACCTGTATATAGATGACACTGTAGTGTATGCTATTMCACCCACAGCTGTCCAGACTCTGTCAGAGAAACAATGTTTCTGCATAAAGCCTATGTTGAACTGKAATTGGTACTTAATGCAGATAAAACCAATGTTKTTTTCCAAATCTGATGATTTATGCATATATACTTTGGATGGTGCCCTCATTGATCTTGTCTCTGCTCATAAATATCTGGGCATCTGGAATGAAAAAGAGGTATCTTTCAAAAACCATGTTGAGTTAGTTAAATAAATTGAGAATTAAAATAGGCTTCTTCTATAGGAACAGGTTCTGTCTTTTGACAAATAGCAGAAAACAAATAATTCAGTCAACATTAATGCAAAGTGGAAAGACTAGACYTGAAGATTAGTTACCTCTGGAAAATATTGAATTACAGCTCTTCGACTGCATCATGTTCTAAATTGAGTCCAGCTGTGAAGACACAGCTATTTTGGTTTAATTTAATTTTGAGGCGAAGCGTTTGTCTTCCTTTGTGCTATTAAGTGAATACTAAATGAGTTGTTACCAGAGGTATAGACGTTTATCCCAGATCTCTAAAGGAAATGCCCCAAATGGCTATTCTCCATAGCAATGTCAAATAATTGACTTCCTAGGCTAGAAGTATAATTAACAACAATCTCTAAGTACCTCATGAGTGTAACGCTCGTCTTCCTCCTCGTCTGAAGAGGAGCATGGATCGGACCAAAACGCAGCGTGGGTTGAATACATAATGATTTATTTGCGAAAGACAAACACGAAGAACACTTTACAAAATAACAAAAACGACGTGAACAGACCTGTACTTGAGAACATAAAACAAGAACGCACGAACAGGAACGTACACACGAACGAACGAACGAACGAACGAACGAACGAAGGAACGAAACAGTCCCGTGTGGCACAAACACTGACACAGGAACAATCACCCACGAACAAACAGTGAGAACAGCCTACCTTAATATGGTTCTCAATCAGAAGAAACGTAAAACACCTGCCCCTGATTGAGAAGCATATCAGGCTAATTGAAAATGAACCCAACATAGAAACACATAACATAGAATGCCCACCCAGCTCACGTCCTGACCAACTAAACAAAGACAAAACAAAGGAAATAAGGTCAGGAACGTGACAATGAGCCAAGAGTCCATAACATTTTAAAGCAGAGATGGGTCATATTCCCAACTTTCTAAACCACACCTGAGTTTTACAAGTACATGACATTTAAAATGATTTGGACTATAGATGAGGTAATAGATTAAAAGGATTTAAACAGATAAAGTTTGTTATTAAAGTTTTATTACATAATTTCCTGTGTACTATAGTCTCTCTGTCATGTCTGGTTGGAGATACAGTTGACACTTCCTACTAGAGGGCATAGCACCCCACAGATGGTAACACAGCTCTACTTGGCTGGGATCAGGGCCAGATTAGTGAACGGGCATGCAGCACACGTGCCCAGTGCCAAGTGCCCACCCACCCCATTTAGCATATGATAGTAAAATTGCAGGAGATTAGCTTTAAAACAGCACCATTTTCTCTCAGCCTCATGGCAAAATGTGAACAAAAGCATAAGATGAACTATAAATAGCCAAACAACAAATCTCTGTCCCTTGGCAAAAAGTATAGAATTGCAGGAAATTTGCTTTAAAATTGCAACATGTGGGTTTTCATCACGACTCAGGATATYACCCAGATGRAGACACAGGTGGCGGATAGTACAGTTCTCAGATGATTTATTAGAAACACGGGGCAGGCAAAGGGCAGGTCGAGGSCAGGCAGAGGTTCGTGATCAGGTCAGAAACTAGGAAATAGAYCTAGAGAAACAAGAAGGCGGGAGAGAACGCTGGTAAGACCTGACAAGACAAGATTAACTGGCGACAGAGGGACACAGGTATAACTCCACAGGGGATAATGGGAAGACAGGCTACACCTGGAGGGGGGGTTGAGACAAGAGCAAAGACCGGTGAAAAAGATCAGGTTGTGAAAGGTTTTAGGCAAAAGAAGGAAAATAATTTCGGCAAAACTAAATATGTGTTAATATTAGTTGGCAGGGGACGTTACTTTAACAATATTGTTTTTTGATGTACTTTAGTTCTAATAACTTTTAAGACTTTTTCTGATAGATGTTTTATAAGACCCCTTTTCCAGCTGTTTGACCAGGAATCAAAGATATTACTTWTGCCTTATTRCTAAYATGGCAAATGGTTYAAAAATMMATCTATGCCTTCTTTTACCAAAAATATAGACCTTGAGCCTTCATTTGACACCCAATTTGATATATGCTCCTATGTTGGTGCTCATGGGTCCTTTACATGGAAATGACTGTGTTAAAAATATTCAGATGTGTGTGTGTATACGCATCCATGTGTCTCCCCTCTGTCAGTGTGACACATCTGCTCTTTACCCTCCCCCTCATGACCCCCGCACAGCCCTCCCACCTTCAACTGATCCTCCTCATATATCATCTCACATGCTGGCGTTGCCCATCCAAGCTGCTGGAGGCGTTATCCAATCTGTCTGCCGCTCTACAGGGTTGGGCTCATGCCTGCTGCTGTGAGGCGTCCCTCTCCGCAGACTTCCGTGGCACCTGATGGCAGTGCCCACCTGTCACCCAGCCCTGCCTAATCTGCTGCTCTGTGCCACCTGCCACCAGCTGGCCTGCCAGCCTGCCCGTGCCATTGATGGATAGGCAACCGTGGTCCACACACTCATTCACAGCCAGAGCTGGCGGTGTGTGTGGGTGTGCGTGCGTGCATCTGTGCATTCATCTGTGCATATTTGGTAAGGCAGAAAGAGCAATAGGACATCAGTGATTCTTGAGTTTGTTCATGTCTGTGAATGTATGCACGTGCATGTACCGTATGTCTTGGAAGACAACCAAACCGTTGCTTCAAATCAGATGCAGCAGGTCAGACCAAGGGGCAGATGGAAAGCCATGAAAATGGTCATTGACATACAGTACACCCATACACCCTGGGACAAAAAAAATATACTCTGCTCAGGCTGCGTGCATACTGCGTACCTGTAAGACAAACGCATAGCACAAATGACCCCAAAATCTCTATTTTCTACTATCTGCACATCAAATATTTAACTTTTGAAACCTACAGTATCTAACGAGAAATTGATTTAGACAGAGAATCTCCACAAACGTAAACAGAAAACACACACATACACAGGGTTTTGAACGATTCTTGAATCGTGAATATAAGCCTAGGAGGCCAGAACTATAGTATTCCACCTTTGTAGTGTTCATCTTCAGAGTGTTGAGCTCGTTGGCTTAGTCTAGACTCAACACCATTTGAGGGGTGACTTAAGGGCAACATTCCAGGCGAGGCATTATGCACAGAGAGTGGAGAGAGGGAGAGTTGGAGACGGGAAGAGGATTTCATAAATAAGCTTTACTGTCATACATATTCGCCTTTCTTACATGTATTTAAACCTTTCTATGGTGTGTTTTTTTTTTACTGTGTTGCTGTATTTAAGACAATGTTCTGAATTGGCTAGCTGCTAATATKATTGGATAGAACATTTTATTATATCCAGAATTGTTTACTGAAACTGTAAATTWAACAGGAACAATTTCAAGTGGCAATTTTACTTTTGTGGCCAAGTCCCCCAAAACTTGAATTCTACTCTAACTCATTCAAATTGCAGCGTCTTGAGTGCGATACAGTAATTCTATTCACCCTCCACTGCACAAAATACCCCAACCTCTTTGGTTACACATTCACTTCCTGCCTAGGATCCAAAAATAAAAATCAGTCTAAGGAGCACGGCTTATGCACAAGACAGTGGTCAAACAAAACATGCTATTAGGGCCCAGTACATAACATGTTTGTCTATTCAGTCATCCACTTCATGAAAAACTGGACTGACTGTGGGAAAAACCCACTGGCTTCATTCTTAGCCCAGGGTCGTGTTCATTTTGCACCATACGGAAGAAAGATGATATTAACAAAAATGAGCCACCTGCAATTGTCCAATAAAAAATGTAACATTTTAGTTTTCGGTTGAAAAATGTTTTAAAACGCTTTCTGTTGGTAGCCCTAATAAACACGACCCAGGAAATGTTGCGCTGAGAATATAGGAAAGAAAAGCAGGGACACTGCTGACTCCTACCACAGATCATTGCTTTGCTTCTAATGGAATTATAACCCATTACTGTGCAGTACTAGCATCCTGTGCAGGGTGTGTACTTGTACATCAAGCTGCCTCACGCTACAGAAACAGGAGAAAGGCTCCTACATGACCTATGGGCCATTCTGACTCGGACAGGGCTTAGTTGTCATGCACAGACAGTAACTTTTCTACAAATCCCATACATGAAGACAGTATAGTGACA
>NC_036857.1:31889370-31977573 GCF_002910315.2 Salvelinus sp. IW2-2015
CGAAGTCATCCAAAGGGCTCAATCCACACACAAAAAGCGTTCTTCAAAGGGTTCTCCTACGGGGACAGARGAAGAACCCTTTAAGGTTCTAGGTAGCACCTTTTTTGCTAAGAGTGTACATTAGCAGAAGGACATAGGCAGAAATCACATCTGTTCAGTGACTGCCACTAGAAATTTAAAAGGAACAGAAGAAAATGACATCTTGAATAATTGCTGTGGCGACAATATCCCAGACCCTGCAGCAGACACACACACACRCACATCACATCTTTTTTTTGAAACACTGGGGGTTTGGCTGCCACACACTTCTCTTTACTTGCCATCTCGCCCATTATTTCAGTAAAACCTATTATCTTGGCTATGAGTGGATTCCTGTAGGTAATAAGCTTCAATTGGTTTGTCCTGATATAGCCCCAAATAACACCCTGTCCTCTTTCCTTGTCCCCTTTCCTTGTGTCCTTAATAAATTCCTGATCATTGATAGGTGGAAGAACCAGAAAGGTTGCCAACATATATACAGCCTACTTACACCTATGCAGTATCAAGACCTTTCAAATCGGTGATCATAGTTGAAGAGCTTGGGCAAATATCTTAAAATGGAGGCAGTCTAAGAATATTGTTTTAAGGTTGTTGTTTTAATCAGAGCAATTTTTCACTCCTAATTAATCCTTTCATTAAATTAATGAGGGTTTTAATGATTTGTTCTCAGTAATTTAGCCGAGTATACAGTATTAGAACCATAGTAGTGCCATACAAATGCTTGGGAAAAACTTGTTCCATTGACTGATCGCATCGCCTAGCAGTGCCATCCTTCTTGAAGCGACTTTTTCCAGGAAATAAAGGGACTTTTCGCTTGGTGGTAGGAAATGTGAGAGCAAATCCCATCATAGAATTGTTCTAGTACAGGGCTTTTCTCTTTCTCCCCCCTCCCTCCCTGGTTCGGCATGACAAGCCCTTGCTAGGTAGTTGCAGTTAATGGCACTGGTATGTGCAACGTTACTGATTACCAAGCATAGGCGCACAGGCCATCTGTCCAGGACTATAGGAGAGAGTCATTAGCTGTTACATCAGACAGCTGAAGGACAGAGGGTGAAACCAATCGACACACTCTGGAGACCTCTGTGCCTCATTAACGTACACAATATGTTAATATAACCATATTGGCGTGTGCCGTGAGAACAGGAACAGGATGTCCAGACAGGATGCCCCTATATTGGCACTCCCTAGAGCACGTGATAACTTCCCGCCAGGATGTCCTGGCCAGATGCCCAAATATGGGCACTCACGTTTACTTTATTCTCTCTGGTGGGACAATGTGTTTTTCTGTGTGTGTGTGTGTGTGCGCCCGCACACTTGCACGTGCCACGTGTGTGTGATCAGAGGCATCATGGTCATAGGGGGCACATGTCCTTGTGCCCCTTCAGATTGATCCTTTTTTTTTTTAAATGCAGACATTAAATGAATTACTAAACTTCATGTTTAAGCCCACTCTTGATCATAATTAAATATAAAAATATCTCAGCTGTATTTTGCAGAGGGGGCAAACTGACTGGACRCTACCAAGTGGTTCCTTCCAAGGTGCGCCACGGAGCAAAGKTACTGTATGCTAGGCAGGACGCMAGATACTCTAGTGRGTGCAGACACTGTCGTCAGTGGAGGAGGAGAGAGTGTGTTGAGTGACACACACWGCATTTTAATTTGATTTTAGCCGCTGGTGATGGGCATGATTCSCAGGAGGTATGTTTGTAAATTKATTTGATCAAGCMATGTAGCCTATTGKTTCCTTCTTGATTAATAAATAGAACCAACATGTTTTGTTGTTRCTCTGTAWTACTAGCCAACTAGAAATTTACCAAACTCATAACTAGCTTCCAAGCCATTTCAGGCAATCAAGTTAGAGTAGCTAACTATCTTAGCTGGCAAGAATTCTAAATTATAGCAAAGCAAGGAATTACTATATGTACTTTTTAAGACTCACATTCATTTCAATATTTTACCCAGATTTCAGCAAATATGCAGAGAAGCATATTTAGTTTCTTAAAAAAAAAGAAAAACAGACAGAAAGATAGAAATGGCTCAAGAGGTATGCTTAGATATGCATAAAATAATGCCTAGGCATGTTAGTGCAGTAAATTGAGCTGTGTGATTTACAACAGTCAGAATGACACCCTCATTAAAATGACAAGTGAACAAGCAAAGAAGTACAGTTGAAGTCGGACGTTTACATGCACCTTAGCCAAATACATTTAAACACAGTTTTTCACAATTTCTGACATTTAATCCTAGTAAAAATTCCCTGTCTTAGGTCAGTTAGGATCAACACTTTATTTTAAGAATGTGAAATGTCAGAATAATAGTTAAGAGAATGATTTATTTCAGCTTTTATGTCTTTCATCACATTCCCAGTGGGTCAGAAGTTTACATACACTCAATTAGTATTTGATAGCATTACCTTTAAATTGTTTAACTTGGGTCAAAGGTTTTGAGTAGCCTTCCACAAGCTTACCACAATAAGTTGGGTGAATTTTGACCCATTCCTCCTGACAAAGCTGGTGTAACTGAATCAGGTTTGTATGCCTCCTAGCTCGCACACGCTTTTTCAGTCTGCCCACAAATGTTCTATAGGATTGAGATCAGGGCTTTGTGATGGCCACTCCAATAACTTGACTTTGTTGTCCTTAAGCCATTATGCCACAACTTTGGAAGTATGCTTGGGGTCATTGTCATTTGGAAGACCCATTTGTGACCAAGCTTTAACTTCCTGACTGATGTCTTGAGATGTAGTTTCAATATATCCACATAATTTTCCTGCCTCGTGATGCCATCTATTTTGAGAAGTGCACCAGTCCCTCCTGCAGCAAGCACCCCCACAACATGATGCTGCCAACCTCGTGCTTCACAGTTGGGATGGTGTTCTTCGGCTTGCAAGCCTCCCCCTTTTTCCTCCAAACATAACGATGGTCATTATGCCCAAACAGTTKTATTTTTGTTTCATCAGACCAGAGGACATTTCTCCAAAAAGTATKATCTTTGTCCCCATGTGCAGTTACAAACTGTAGTCTGGCTTTTTTTATGGCGGTTCTGGAGCAGTGGCTTCTTCCTTGCTGAGCGGCCATTCAAATTATGTCGATATAGGACTTGTTTTACTGTGGATATAGATACATTTGTACCTGTTTCCTCAAGCATCTTCACAAGGTCCTTTGCTGTTGTTCTAGGATTGATRTGCACTTTTCGCACCAAAGGTCGTTCATCTCTAGGAGACAGAACGTGTCTCCTTCCTGAGCGGTATGACGGCTGCATGGTCCATGGTGTTTATACTTGCATACTATTGTTTGTACAGATGAACGTGGTACCTTCAGGCATTTGGAAATTGCTCCTAAGGATGAGTGAGACTTGTGGAGGTCTACCATTTTTTTTCTGAGGTCTTGGCTGATTTCTTTTGATTTCCCCATGATTTCAAGCAAAGAGGCACTGAGTTTGAAGGTAGGCCTTGAAATACATCCACAGGTACACCTCCATTGACTCAAATTATGTCAATTAGCATATCAGAAGCTCCTAAAGCCATGACATAATTTTCTGGAATTTTCCAAGCTGTTTAAAGGCACAGTCAATTTAGTGTATGTAAACTTCTGACCCATTGGAATTGTGTTACAGTGAAATATAAGTTAAATAATCTGTCTGTAAACAATTGTTGGAAAAATGATTTGTGTCATGCACAAAGTAGATGTCCTAACCGACTTGCCAAAACTCTAGTTTGTTAACAAGAAATTTGTGGAGTGGTTGGAAAACGATTATTATTGACTCCATCCTAAGTGTATGTAAACTTCCGACTTCAACTGTATGCTTATATAACCTATGCAGAAAAAAATATATATATTTTTTTACATAGAATTAGGCATAATGATAATGGCTCTAAATTGCAGGAAAAAAGCTATTTCAGGTGTTTGAAAAATGCACAATTCTCCAACTTCATAATTCATAAAAACTAGACAAAATAAAAGGTTTCTTGATTTAGCCTACTTGTCTCTAATTTACCAGTGTCAAAGATATGGATTTGTACGTACAGTTACAAAAGCGTAGCATATTATGTAACCAACATTCCCTCTGAACTGCGAGCGTGCACGGCTGCGCAGCTTCCATAGTCCTATGCAGAAGTTTGTGACTGCTCAGCTTTTCCAGGCATTAAGCAGCCAGGCATCCGACCCGAATTAGTCCAAGGAAGTTTTGAGGGAGGCAGCCTCACATGGGAGGAACAGGAGGTACATGAGGTACAAGGCTGTTTTGCGTGTGTGCATGTGTGAGAGGGTGCGGGCATGTCTGTTCATATCTACATACAGTACACCTCTTAAACACATGTGAATCCTTGTTTCAAACTAGGTTCATTAGCCTACATATATCACTACACTTATTATAAAATATCCACATTTGTATGATACTGTATGTGTATGGAATTGGTGGGGGCTCAACATTTTTGGGCAGTGTACAGTAGTGGATCCCCAGGCGCTAGCCTGCTAACAGGGTTGGCACTGCTCTCCCAGTCCCAGGTCTGCAGRGTTCCCCCAGGACCTGGTACGGCGGGTTGCACA
Organism: Salvelinus sp. IW2-2015; assembly: GCF_002910315.2. Classification (NCBI taxonomy): domain Eukaryota; kingdom Metazoa; phylum Chordata; class Actinopteri; order Salmoniformes; family Salmonidae; genus Salvelinus; species Salvelinus sp. IW2-2015. Next base: position 31,893,957 of record NC_036857.1, read on the forward strand.
GTGAACCCACGACCTCTCCGACACACTCTCTTCCCCTCTGCAACAACTAGTGATGAATTACAACCCKTGGCCCTGTTCTTTTTCACACCTCACCAACCAAGGCTCCTAGCTCAGGCTGGAAAGAGAGGAGTGTGGGAAGAGGGAAGGAGAACAAGACTGGGCAAGGGAAGAGGTAAGACCACGAAACACCAGTACATGTACACAATAAATACTACGGCCTCCTCCAACAGTAATCCTCAATCAAATGAACTAAAACCATTCAATTGTCCTGCACGTGGAGACATTTGTAACAGCTATACAAGATTTAACATCCTTGACAGAAATGACATAAGGTATGGTTTAATTATGAGMAAAATACCAGTTGTCATATTATGCTTTGATAAGTGGGCATGCTTGTGGTCTCTCAGGTGAGCAGTCGTTCCACCAATTCAGTGGCTTTGGAGTGTAACAYGTATAACTTGGTCCCCCAAAAAACGTTTGATTTCACCTAATTGTAACATTCTGTTATAAAAAGCACATGTTCAACTTCAAAAAAACAGGTTTTCCCATGTCAAGATAAAAATGACTATGCCGAAGTGTCAAATAAAGTAACAGGGACACACCGTAACAGGGTTGATGATTTCTTCTTAAATCAGCCATAAATCCCTTGTGACAGGGGGAATGGAAGCTTGTTGTGTGCAACAGGGATTGGCAATTAAATGCAAGCTTCACCCCCCAAAATAATGAAATTGTTAAAACCTTTCTATCCTGTCTATCTATAACTGACCCYCTCACTTTTTCACCACAAAACACCAGAAAATGGCCCAAAAGAGTAGAACTAGCTCACCTGCTTTTACTCTATGATTTGACTATTAGATGTTCAATGTTATTTATTTAAAAAATAATTTGAAAGGAATAGTTTCACTGTMTTGAAATGAGAGTTCAGTTCACATAACAGGGTTTACTTTAACATGAGGGACAGGTGTAAATTAATTACTAATCACATGAAAWAAATGATGGTGAAGCTTGGAGAAKGTTTGGGATTAAGTGGGTTAAAATCTTAGAAGTGACACAGGGTTGACGGAGGGACATGTCAAAATGCTGAATTTTAGCATTGTTATTCATATAAAAATCTAAATCAGAAATATTTAATTCTCCACGTGGTCTATATTAAAGGGCACTTCAGTTTATATAACAGGCTTTTAATTTCATGGAACGACCCTTCAATGGTGAAGGCCCTATGAGGGAGGGTGACATTTAAACTTGCCCGGCGGAATGCTTCTAGTACCTAGCAGAGGTACCTTTCTCACACACACACACACACACACACACACACACACACACACACACACACACACACACACACACACACACACACACACACACACACACACACACACACACACACACACACACACACACACACACACTGCTTCCAGGCAAGGAAACAGCAGGTGTGTATGTGTGTGTGCGTGCGTGATTGCGTGTGCGTGCGTGCATGTGCATGCATGCTTGCACATGCCACTAGTGTGTGATCAGAGGCTTCATGTGTGTGTTTGTTTTACAGGGGTGGAGGGGACATAGCAACGCACCCACATCAAATCAAATGTATTTATATAGCCCTTCTTACATCAGCTGATATCTCAAAGTGCTGTACAGAAACCCAGCCTAAAACCCCAAACAGCAAGCTATGCAGATGTAGAAGCACGGTGGCTAGGAAAAACTCGATAGATAGGCCAAAACCTAGGAAGAAACCTAGAGAGGAACCAGGCTATGAGGGATGGCCAGTRCTCTTCTGGCTGTGCCGGGTGGAGATTATAACAGAACATGGCCAAGATGTTCAAATGTTCATAAATGYCAAATAATAATAATCACAGTAGTTGTCGAGGGTGCAACAAGTCAGCACCTCAGGAGTAAATGTCAGTTGGGTTTTCAATGAGATACTCTCATTAAGAGTATCTCTACCGCTCCTGCTGTCTCTAGAGAGTTGAAAACAGCAGGTCTGGGACAGGTAGCACGTGCGGTGAACAGGTCAGGTCACATGCTTTTGTTTCAGCCACATGTCAACTGGACTGTAAAACAAAGCCAAGGTAGGGAAATCACACCACAGACAAGCACGCACACACACAAACAAACACACACATTCTGCAGCGTGGGCAGCCATTTAAACAGTGCTTGGAAACAGTAACCTACAGCAACCCTAACAAAAGAAGGGGAAAGTATTGAACCAGCCAGAATGCCAGAAGAGAAAGTGAAGAGTATGAGTAAGGGGGGGGGGTTACTCACTCAATCACTCTCCCCCCACCCTCCTCTCCTCCACTTCCCCTTTAAAGTGCACCCTCAAAGTGTTCTTCAAACGCAAACAGTGAGGGGACTTGCTGAAACACAGAGGGGGGTGAAATTGGACATAAAACAAGGGATGGATCACCCCCTCTCCTCTGATCCATCTTATTTGGAGCTTCTTTCTCCCTCAAACACAACACACATACACAAACACACGCACATAATTCCTCAAAGGCACAGACACATACTCTCTCAAACTGTGAGGTAAAGCTTTGCACAGGTTTTAACATTTAGCACGCACACTCACATACACACAGACACACGCGTACCCATGCGTCATGGTAAGTGCTCTCACAACACATAAGACAGTTACARACACACTGAGTTTCTCTCTCACACACTCTCTCTGGGTCTGTCTCTCTTACTGTGGTGGTGGTTGTGCTGCGGGTCGTGATTCTCCATGAAGGGGTCACGCTCCCGGTCGGTGGCCCCAAGCTCCGATCGCAGGTTGGTCACCTCCTGGCTGGCCGACTGGCTGGCCCCGTTGATCCTCTGAGCCAGCTGCTTGTTCTCATCCATCATTTTCAGGATTTTGGCCTGAGGAGGGAATCCAAACAGGAGGGTGTCATGCTGGTGTCATGTTGACCATGTCCAGGAACAAACTGAAACTGTCTCGTGTGTTAGTTTTTATTCCTGTTTTTATACTCCTTTCTTAAGAAAGAAACAGCAGGTAAAATCCTTCCGCAGCAGGTTGTCCTTTTCCTCAAAGTAGCATCTGGCTCAGGGGAAATGTGGTGTGTAACTGTTATCCAATGTGATGTGTATGTGTGAGTGTAACTGTGTGTGACTATGTGTGAGAGAGAGTTCTGGAACAGAATGAGAGCGAGAGAGGGGGCGGGGGTGTCTATGTTTGTGTGTGTCTGAGTAAGAGAGAGCAGGCTTCTCCCTCTGAAATGTCCTCCCTGCAGCTGACTYCCGAAAGGACACCTTTTTAAATGGACTGTACCAAGTCCAGGGAAACCACGGGGAGAGAGAAGTAGGGCTCCTGTACAATAGAAGTAAAATGCAGCGGAGTTGCTCAACTCTTTTCAGTACTTTTCCATCGTGAGATTTAGCAAGGTTTTGTTTTTCTTTGACATTAAGGGAAACATCCAGAACAAATCTGTTGGTGAGAGAATCTGTGAATGGTGTGTCTTGCTCTCTCTCTCATAGTGGATGAAACTCTTGCACTGCAGAAAGGAAAACATTTCTTGAAGAAGAAGAAGAAAAGTATATGTGTGGGGGTACAACAAAGCACGTTGCATAGTCAGCGTTTCCCAAATGAAAATGTTGGCTTTCTCCTGACTTACGCTGAGGCTCAGTCTGGTGTGGCTGGTTATTGTCCTGCAGTGTTAATGTGTCAGTGTCACGGTCTTCTGGATCTCATGTGTTATTGGCTGAGTGAGCAAGACTAGAAGCTTACATTACCAATATAGTCAGTATAGTGAATGTGTTAAATAGAAATGTATCGTGTAAAGCTGACATCATTCCTTATGCTAATTAAATAATCATTTCTACAATAAAGTTACATAAGATATTGACCTGCATGGCAGAGAAGCATGAGAGAGGCATGTCTGTTCTACACYATACATTTCTATCTGAAAGTTCCATGACAATGTTGTACTGGACAAGCCCCTGCTCTCTCCCTTTCTCTCTCACTGTCACGGTATTCGTCGTCTGAAGAAGAGGAATCATCGGACCAAAGCGCAGCGTGGTAAGTGTTCATGCTTGTTTTATTCAAACTGAACACTATAACAAAAATAAACAAGAGAATAACCAAAACAGTGCTGTAAGGTGAAAACACTAAACAGAAATTAACTACCCACAAAAACCCTGTGGGGAAAAGCTACCTAAGTATGGTTCTCAATCAGAGACAACGATAGACAGCTGCCTCTGATTGAGAACCACACCCAGCCAAACACAAAGAAATACAAAACATAGAAAATTAACATAGAATGCCCACCCAAATCACACCCTGACCAAACCAAAATAGAGACATAAAAAGCTCTCTACGGTCAGGGCGTGACACTCACTTTTATCCCTCTCTTCCCATCCCCCATCCCATTCTACCAATCCCCTCTTCTGTTCATCTAAGCGAGGGATAAAATACAGGAAACAGATGCAATGACTAACACCTGCTTTGGGATCTGAGGGTAATCCAGGATATTGAAAAGAACATAGAAGAATAATTTTTCCCTTCCTATGGAGCAGAGTTCATATCATACATTTGTTTGACATATCTGCAGAAAATGTTCCAGTAGGTTGCTGAGTTTAACAGATTGCTTCAAATCTTACATTAGAAGACACAATTTATGAAATTGGAATTGATTTACCTTCAAATGTCAATGTTTCACATATATCTGAAGCATTTTGAAATACAAGCAGACAGATAGAAAGTGGTGTATTTTGAAAGATGTTTAATAACCCAGCTTGACTGGATTAAAGCTGTCAGGCTGGCTTTGCAATGAAAATCTCCAGCAGATACAGTGGCAAAGTGGTTTCCTGTATACAGTACACACACATTACATACACACACTTGTGTGCGTGCAGTATACACATTACACACACACATGGGCACACAAACACACACAAACACACCTTAACACCCCGTCATACACATGATTGTGTGTTTTTAAATGATTCAAGGTCATGGTCAGTTGAAGTGGTTTCCTTCTCTTTTCGTCAATGCTCCATTTCCTCTGTCTGAGTAGTACCAGGGCCACCTGACCCCACTACAGTGTATGTGTGTGAGAGAGCGAGAGAGAGGGGCACTAGAGAGGCACTAGAAGCCTTCCCCCTGGCAAGTTTAATTGTCACCCTCCCTCATATGGGTTCCCCCACCATCCCCCACTGCAGAGTGTCACAGTACCACAGCAAGATTAATAATTAATAATAATCATTTTAGGTCTGATATCTAATATTTGCACTGGCACACTCCCCATCATGAATTTAAAAGCACCCAAGCTAGCACATMAGTTTCCCTGGATGMTCTGGGAACATTGATAGMTTTTTTTTTATGTCAAATGAGAGARGACTTACTTCCGTGTGTGTGTGTACTTAAGCTGTGTCTAGTGACACATTCCAGCAAACACGTTTCCAGAAATACTAATGATTACARCCTAGATCCGCTAGAGGTAGGCAAGAGTGTGCAAGGTGGTATTGAATGTGTCACAGGGTGTCATCCTGACTACTCCAATTTGTCTCTCAACATTTGCACCTACATTATAAACTTTGATTCATAGGCTAGGTTGTAGCGACCTTATGATATAGGGTATAGGGTATCATGTAGCAGTCTAAGCCTATCGATGTTACATTGAACTGGGTGAATGGAATATGAATGACAGTCATCCAATATACTGTAATAGAAATAAGCCTATGCTCATAAATGTATAATCCTCCCTAATCTTAAACACCACSGACCTCCACTGTAGAGTAGAGTATATTGTACTGTACTCTAATGTACTGAACTATACTCTACTTTACTGTACTGTACTCTACTCTGCTGTGCTGTGATGTCCAAACTTGTAAAACAAGAGTTAAATGACATTCAATAATGATGTTTMTCTGTATAGTACAGATCAGGGACCCTTGATMWAATTCCGTTACTGTAATTCCATTACCGGATGTAAATCCACTTCACTTTACTGTAGTTCAATKACCAAAAGAGGTGCCATGTCATAGCTGACACCCAATTATTTCTGCAGACAGATTTTATTCTTATTTCGGAGCAGTTATTTGGCAGTTTTGGGAAAACGTGGTCGCATAACTCCTGAGGTACCCTTACCAAAGTTTGCATCTGCACAGTTCTTCCACTAAATTAGTCTTTGTAAACCTTCTATGGAKATTGTTCAAAGTAATCATTTTGCATGAAGGTGTATGGTTTGTTCAACTTCAAAATCAAMGTTTTGTTTGGCATACATTTTAAAGTGTAATTCCGTTTCCTTGGAATTGACCAGTACAGACATCCCCCTCGGGTGATCTGAAGTGCTCTGATTGGGGACAGTGGACCGGAGATGGACACAGCAGCTGATCTAGGATCAGTGGCTTGGTGGCGTGTACTGGGGTTACATTAGCATGTGAATAGAGCAAGGGAGGACTAAGAGCAGTGGAGCGGAGGTTGGAGCAAAGGCTGCCTCTCTCCTGTCCTGCTAGTCTGACAGCCACACAGACAGGGTCTCAATGTGGGCAGTATGCCACAGATCTGTCTCACCAAAGATGCCCATTGTTCAGAGGAAGACCAACACCCTATAGCTTAGACACTGCCTCCATTTGGAAGACATATACAACCGTTTCTGTGTCCTACAMAACTGTTATGAGAGTTACGCATGAGTGCCAAGGTCCAGCCTCACGARTGTAATACATCAGATAGCCAAAACTACTGTGGAAATGTGCTTTTGATTAAAAAACATTTTAGGACAAGCCTCAAAAAGTATTGTTTTTGTAGTGGACTATTAGCTAAACACGCTGATATGCCCCCAAAACAACACATACAGTGGATTGCAGCAATCCCTCATCTACACACAACCTTTGAGGGGAGAAAAGTAGTAAGCCATCCTGCTGTAACGGTGAACTAGCGTTTCTACTCAATAATGGGTAGTCTGGGCCTTACAGTCAAGGTTGAGGATGTGCAAGGAATTCAATCTGAATGTAAAGATATGCACAAGCCACTGAAATCCCACACGTACGGTTCAGGGATATTCCACACCTCTGCAATGCAGCCTCTGGACTGCACCAAAATCACCTGCACTTTGATCTTATCTGGGAATTCCAGTTACTGCTTTTGAACGAATCGACCAGCCCTGTCTTGTGACATGAAATAGTTTTATTTTCAAGAGTAACTGGTGAACAATTGAAATGTTGTTTTTTTGTCCCTGGATGTTATCTTGCTCTGCTATCGTGATCATCTTATCTTTTTGATCATCTTTTTTTCTGCAAACTCACAGGGACGAATGAAGAGAGAGCGAGCACAAAAGAGAGAAACAAATACAATTTTATTTGTCACATGTTTTGTAAACGACAGGTGTAGACTAACAGTGAAATATTTACTTATGGGTCCTTTTTCCAAGATAGCAGAGAGACCTAAAGAACGTTTTTAAACGATCTTAGCTATTTTATGCATGTATTAATCACGTACAGTACTAGTCAAAAGTTTGGACACACCTATTCATTCAACCTACTCATTCAAGGGCCAGTCTGAGATATGGCTTTTTTGTACAAGATCTTCAGTTTCTTGGCAATTTCTCACATGGAATAGCCTTCATTTCACAGAACAAGAATAGACTGATGAGTTTCAGAAGAAAGGTCTTTGTTTCTGGCCATTTTGAGCCTGTAATCGACCCACAAATGCTGATGCTCTAGATACTCGACTAGTCTAAAGAAGGCCAGTTTTATTTCTTCTTTAAATCAGCAGAACAGTTTTTAGCTGTGCTAAAAAAAATAGCAAAAAGGTTTTCTAATGATCAATTAGCCTTTTAAAATTATAAACTTGGATTAGCTAATACAACGTGCCGTTGGAACACAGGAGTTATGGTTGCTGATAATGGGCCTCTGTACGCCTACGTAGATATTCCATTAAAAAAATKTGTCTTTTCCAGCTACAATAGTCATTTACAACATTAACAATGTCTACACTGTATTTCTGATCAATTTGATGTTATTTTAATTGCTTTTCTTTCAAAAACAAGGACATTTCTAAGTGACCCCAAACTTTCGAACGGTAGCGTACATGTAAATATATGGATGAGCATTGACAGAGAGGCATAGGCAAGATGCAACAGATGTTATAAAATACGTATATACATATGAGATGAGTAACGCAAGATATGTAAACATTATTAAAGTGGCATTAAAGTGACTAGTGATCCATTTATTAAAGTGGCCAATGATTTCAAGTATGTAGGCAGCAGCCTCTCTGTGTTAGCCTTGATGCACCTGTACTGACCTCGCCTTCTGGATGGTAGCGGGGTGAACAGGCAGTAGCTTGGGTGGATGTTGTCCTTGATMATCTTTTTGGCCTTCCTGTGACATCGGGTGCTGTAGGTGTCCTGGAGGGCTGGCAGTTTGCCCCTGGTGATGCGTTGTGCGGACCGCACCACCATCTGGAGAGCCTCGCACTCTGAGTGCCCTCACCTCCTCCCTGTAGGCTGTCTCGTCATTGTTGGTAATCAAGCCTACTACTGTTGTGTCCTCTGCAAACTTGATTGAGTTGGAGGCGTGCATGGCCACGCAGTCATGGGTGAACACMGCGTACAGAGGAGGGGGCTGAGCAAGCGAAGTGGAGATGTTGTTTCCTACCTTCACCACCTGGGGGCGGCCCGTCAGGAAGTCCAGGACCCAACTGCACAGGGCTTGGAGGGTACTATGGTGTTGAATGCTGAGCTATAGTCAATGAAKAGCATTCTTACATAGGTATTCCTTTTGTCCAGATGGGATAGGGCAGTGTGATGGCGATTGCATCGTCTGTGGACCTATTGGGGCGGTAAGCAAATTGAAGTGGGTATAGGGTGACAGGTAAGGTGGAGGTGATATGACCCTTGACTAGCCTCTCCAAGCACTTCATGATGACAGAAGTGAGTGCTACAGGACGATAGTCATTAAGTTCAGTTACCTTTGCCTTCTTGGGTACGGGAACAATGGTGGCCATCTTGAAGCATGTGCGGARAGCAGACTGGGATAGGGAGAGATTGCATATGTCCGTAAACACACCAGCCAGCTGGTCTGCGCATGCTCTGAGGAKTCTAGGGATGCCATCTGGGCCAGCGGCCTTGCGAGGGTTAACACGTTTAAATGTCTTACTCATGTCGGCCACGGAGAAGGAGAGCCCACAGTCCTTGMTAGCGGGCTACGTCGGTGGCACTGTATTATCCCCAAAGTGGACAAAGAGGGTGTTTAGTTTGTCTGGAAGCAAGACGATGGTGTCCGTGACATGGCAGGTTTTCCTTTTGTAGTCTATGATTGTCTGTAGACCCTGCCACATACGTCTGAGCCGTCCATTTTGTCTCTATACTGACATTTCGCTTGTTTGATTGCCTTGCGGAGGGAATAACTACACTGTTTGTATATGGCCATATTCCCAGTCACATTTCCATGGTTAAATGCGGTGATTCGCTCTTTCAGTTTTGCGTGAATGCCGCCATCTATCCACGGTTTCTGGTTAGGGTAGGTTTTAATAGTCACAGTAGGTACAACATCTCCTATGGACTTCCTTATAAACTCTGTCACCGAATCAGCATATACGTCAATATTATTCTCTGAGGCTACCCGGAACATGTCCCAGTCCGCGTGATCAAAATAATCTTGAAGCGTTAAACAGTCCTTAGCACGGGTACATCCTGTTTGAGTTTCTGCCTATGGAAAGGGAGGAGCAAAATGGAAAATGAAGGAGTGCCGCACACTCTAAGAGCTCAGATGCAAAAATGTAATGTCCAACGTTTCAACAGGCAAACTGTCTTCATCAGGGTATAATCACAAACACTGCAGGGTGACTCGTTTATATAGTGTCAAAAGACACACACACACACAGGTGTCTGTAATCATGGCCAAGTATGGCCTAATATCATTGGTTAATTCTCAAATATTAAAATGACATACAAAGAATAACATGACAAAACAAATGGATAGCATATGATCATAGATTCAATTTAGACTACATAAGCCTACAAACAATTACAATGGCAAAGTCACAATAATCACAAGAATGGCTTCAGATCAAATCTACGTMGACACCGAAGGGAGCAAGGGTCTTTAAGGGGGTACAAAAATTATCAGATTAATACTGCCATTGAGAAAATTCTAAACAAAATGAAACATGAAAATGGGAAATGGGGTGCAACTCAATATTAGGAAGGTGTTCCTAATGTTTTGTACACTCAGTGTATGATCATAACCCAAGAATAAAGAATTGTTTTGCTTTAGCAACCTTGCCAGCAGGCATGCCAGCTAAGATACAGTAGATAGACAAGCTACTCTGACTTGATTGATAGCCTGAAATGTTATGGTAGCTAATTATGAGATTGGTAAACTATATAAATATAAACGCAAAATGTAAAGTACATAAGCACTAAAAGCTTATTTCTCTCAAATGTTTTGCATTAGTGAGCATTTCTCCTTTGCCAAGATAATCCATCCACCCGACAGGTGTGGCATATCAAGAAGTTGACTAAACAACATGATCATTACACAAGGCCTCTATAAAATGTGTAGTTTTTCCACACAACACAATGTACAGATGTAAAAAAWGTTTGAGGGAGTGTGCAATTGGCATTCTGACTGTCCACCAGAGCTGTTGCCAGAGAATCAAATGTTAATTTCTCTACCATAAACCGCTTCTAACATAATTTTACAGAATTTCGCAGCGCGTCTAACCGGCCTCACAACCGCAGACCACGTGTAACCACGCCAGCCCAGGTCCTCCACATCCGTCCTCTTCACCTGTGGGATCGTCTGAGACCATCCACCTGGAAGGCTGAAGAATCTGTGGGTTTGCACAACCAAAGAATTTCTGCACAAACATTCAGGTTCTTGATTTGACTGCAGTTCAGCATCGTAACCAACTTCAGTGGGCAAACGCTCACCTTCGATGGCCACTGGCACGCTGGAGAAGTGAGCTCTTCAAGGATGAATCCCGGTTTCAACTGTATCGGGCAGAATACAGACAGTATGTATGGCGCAGTGTGTGGACAAGCAGTTTGCTGATGTCAATGTTGTGAACAGAGTGCCCCATGGTGGTGCTGGCGTTATGGTATGGGAGGCATCAGCTAGGGACAATGAACACAATTGCATTTTATCAATGGCAATTTGAATGCACAGAGATACCGTGACAAGATCCTGAGGCCCATTTTCATCCCATTCATCCGCCGCCATCACGTCATGTTTCAGCATGATAATGCACAGCCCCATGTCGCAAGGATCTGTACACAATTCCTGGAAGCTAGAAATGGAGAAAAACAACATTCCACAGGCCACAATAAACAGCCTGATTATTTAAAAGAGAAATGTTGCGCTGCATGTATCACAACTCAGAATATGATCCAGATGCAGACACAAGAGGCGGAGAGTACAGTTCTCAATAATTTATTATAACACAGGGCAAAGGGCAGGTCAAGGACAGGCAGATGTTCATAATCAGGTCAGAGTCAGGCATGTACAGGACGGCAGGCAGGCTCAGGGCAGGCAGAGGTTGTCTTTACCAGCATGCTTTCCTGTTTTCCTGTTTCTCAAMTGTTTGTTTCCTAGTTTTCCCYGTTCTAACCATTCTGCCTGCCCTGACCRGTCCTGTACCTGCCTGACTCTGACCTGATTACAAACSTTTGCCTGCCCTGACCCCGAGCCTGCCTGCTGTCCTGTACCTGCCTGACTCTGACCTGAATACGAACCTCTGCCTGTCCTCGACCTGCCCTTTGCCCCGTGTAATAATAATAKATTATTGAGAACTGTACTATCCGACTCCTGTGTCTGAATCTGGGTCATATCATGAGTCGTGATAGTATGAACTGGCCATGACTGACCTAGGAGACTCAGACCAGSTCCAAAATTCTGTRTCCCAGCAAGGAGCCACCATTGGAAGACACAAGGAGTTACTGCAATGCCTTATGTAGGGACTCCATACCCTGGCAGAACGCCATAACCATGCGTTCCATACATTGCTGGAGCAATTCTGCAGATTCCCTACAAGGCAGCAAGCCACACRAGTAATTCACCAGACTCTCAGCAACCCCGCCTCCAGCGGTGCTTCTTCCCAGCCTACCCCAGTGTCCCGAGAACCCCGCTTAACTCCTCCAGAGCACTACGCTGGAGATTCTGGAATCTGCCGGGCCTTTCTCTCCCAGTGCTCCCTCATCTTCAAGCTGCAGCCTTCGTCYTTCCCCTGGGACTGCCCAAGGATAGTGTAACTCATAATGCTGATGTCCGGGAGGGCACTTGCCTGTGCTACGGCGGTGTGGGAGCAACAGTCCGCCGTCTACCTCAGTCTGGAGAAMTTTGTGGCGGAAGTATGGAAGGAGTTTGATTCTCCGTTGTCTGGGAGAGAGGCTGCTCGTAAATTGCTCCAGCTACATCAAGACTACATTTGTGTGGCGGACTACGCAGTGGATTTTCGCACGTTGGCGGCTGAGAGTGCCTGGAACCCGGAAGAATTGTTCGACATGCTCCTTCACGGATTATCGGAGGTGATCAAAGATGAGCTCGCAGCCCGGGAACTGCCCATGGACCTCGACTCCCTCATAGCCTTGACCATCCGGATCAATGGGCGGCTACGAGAATGTAGGAGGGAGAGGGAATCTGTCCCCTGTTACTTGCCCTTAATTCCCACCTAGCCTCCGAGGAATCCCGGAAACAGTGAAGTCGATTGTCTCCGGATGAATGTTTACACAGACTGAACACCAGGAGCTGTCTGTATTGCGTGACTACATGACATTATATTTCCACCTGTCCATTAAAAGGACCTGGCACATCTGTAGGTAAGAGTACTCTGGTGAGCCGTACTGGGATTTTCCAATCTCCCATTACTCGCACCACTCTCCATGCCACCCTGTTTGTGGGGTGACCAGGCCAAATCTCTCCGGGAGCTCATTGACTCTGTGGCCGATGAGAGCTTTATTGATGCTACTTTGGTGTCGGAGCTGGGCATCTCCACTCAATCCCTCTCCATTCCCATGGACGTCAGAGTGCTGGATGGGTGCTCTATTGTCAGAATCACCTGCACTACAATTCCTATCAACCTATCAGGAAATCACAGTGAGTGTATGCAGTTCCTACTCATAGAATCTCCTCATGTACCTGTGGTTTTGGATATTCATGGCTCCAGAAGCACAATCGCCTGATCGATTGGGCTACTGGTTCTATCGTGGGTTGGAGCCATGTTCATTWTCTTAAGTCTGCCCAGCCTGCRCCGGGACGTCTTCCTGCAGGCTTGAGAAGCCTCAGAGAAGTCTCCCTCTGCATCAACCCTATGACTGCGCCATTGACCTTCTCCTGGGCGCTACACCCCCTCGGGGGCAGGAGGGAGATGAGTGGAAAACAGCCTTTAACATGGCTAGCGGACATTATGAGTACTTAGTTATGCCATTCTGACTGACCAACGCTGCCGCGGTATTCCAGGCTCTTGTCAATGATGTGCTCCGGTACATGCTGAACTGGATTGTGTTTGTCTACCTTGACAACATCCTTGTCTTTTCCTGTTCAGCTCAAGAACACGTCCGACAAGTCCTTCAGCGTCTCCTGGAGAACCAGCTTTTTGTTAAAGTGGAAAAGTGMAAAGTCCATCGCTCCACCATCTCCTTCCTAGGATACATCATTGCTGCAGGACATATACAGATGGATCCAGACAAGGTGATAGTGGTGGTGGATTGGCCTCAACCCACATCCAGAATGCAGCTGCAATGCTTCCTGGGATTTGCTCATTTCTACCGCTGCTTCATCCGGGGTCACAGCATCCTGGCTTCCCCCCTCTCAGCACTCACCTCTCCCAAGCTCTCTCCTGCCACCCGTGGTCCAAGAACGTGAAACCTGACGCACTTTCACGGTTGTATTGCCCCGCTGCTACACCGTCTGACCCTGAGACCATCCTCCCTACTTCCTGTCTAGTGGCTGCAGTCACCTGGGATACAGAGAGCCATGACCGTAAGGCGCAGTTCCCAGCCGGAACCCGAAGGGCGTAAGACTAACCGGATGTTTGTTCCGGACTCTGCCCTTTCCCCGGTTCTGGATTGGGAACATTCTTCAAGACTGACCTGCCATCCAGGCTCCTGTCAGACTCTGGCTTTCATTCAATGACGCTTTTGGTGGCCTTCCATGGTACCGGATGTCTCCGCATTCGTGCACAAAATAAGACTCTGCAGCAAGCTCRGACTGGCCTTCTTCAACCTCTCCTTATTACTCACCGCCCCTCGTTCCATATATCCCTGGTGCAATCGGTCTTCCGGATCCATGGACTTCCGTTCGACATGGTCTCCGATCGTGGTCCTCAGTTCTCGTCCCGGTTCAAGAAGGTGATCTGTACCCTCATTGGGTCGTCAGCCAGCCTGTCCTCTGGTTTCCACCCCCAATCAAARGGCCAGTCGGAGCGAGTCAATCAGGACCTGGAGATGGTCCTTCATTGCCTCGGCTCTGCCAACCTCACCACCTGGAGCCAGCAACTCATGTGGGTGGAATACGCCCATAACACCCTTCACTGCTCGGCCACTGGTCTCTCGCCCTCGCAGTGTTCCTTGGGATATCAGCCCCTGCTCTTCTCTGAGCAAGAAGAAGTCTGATGCACCTTCTGCCCAGATGTTCATCCATCGATGTCGCCATACCTGGAAGAGAGCCCACATCTAGGTATCAGCGACAAGTGGATCGCCACCGGACCCCTGCTCCCCGCTATCGGCTCGGGTTTTCCACTCTGGACCTGCCCCTCCGGGTGGAGTCCRGTAAACTCCCTCCCCCCGTTTCATCGGCCCTTTTCCCATCTCTAAAATCCTTAGCCCCTCTGCTGTTCATCTTTTGTTGCCCCGCACCCTCCGTATCCATCCTACGTTTCATGTGTCCAAGACAAAATCTGTGTCTCACTGTTCATTGTCTTCTGTTTCAAACAAACACTTGAGAAACAGGAAAACGGGAAAGCACGCTGGTAAGACCTGACAAGACAAGATGAACAAACAAACAGAGAACACACGTATAAACACTCAGGGGATAATGGGGAAGACGGGCGGCACCTGGAAGGGGGTTGGAGACAAGCACAAAGACAGGTGAAACCGATCAGGGGGTGACAGCAGGAGCCATTTTTTGTGACTAATCTGTGACTAATAGATGCATATCTGTATTTTCAGTCATGTGAAATCCATAGATTAGGACAAAATGAATTTATTTCAATTGACTGATTTCCTTTATATGAACTGTAACAGTAAATCCTTTGAAATTCTTGCATGCTGCATTTATTTTTGTTCATTGTAAATACAGTACCAGTCAAAAGTTTGGACACACTTACTCATTCAAGGGTTTTTCTTTATTTTTATTATTTTCTACATTTTAGAAAAATAGTGAAGACATCAAAAATACGAAATGACACATTAGCAATCATGTAGTCACCAATAAAGTTTTAAACAAATCAAAATATATTTTAGATTCTTCAAAGTATCCACCCTTTGCCCAGATGACAGCTTTGCACACTCTTGGCATTCTCTCAAACAGCTTCAAAACAAATGCTTTTCCAACAGTCTTGAAGGAGTTCTCACATATGCTGGGCACTTGTTGGCTGCTTTTCCTACACTCTGCGGTCCAACTCATCCCAAACCATCTCAATTGGTTTGAGGTCAGTTGATTGTGGAGGCCAGGTCAGCTAATGCAGCACTCCACCACGCTCCTTCATCAAATAGCCCTTACACAGCCTGGAGGTTTGTTTTGGGTCATTGTCCTGTTGAAAACAAATTATAGTCCCACTCCGTGCAAACCAGATGGGATGGTGTGTAGCTGCAGAATGCTGTGGTAGCCATGCTGGTTAAGTGTGCCTTGAATTCTACATAAATCACTGACAGTGTCACCAGCAAAGCACCCCCACACCATCATACCTCCTCCTCCATGCTTCACGTTGAGAACCACACATGGGGAGGTTGGAACCCAAAATCTCAAATTTGATCTCATCAGACCGAAGGACAGATTTCCACCGGTCTAATGTCCATTGCTTGTGTTTCTTGGCCCAACCAAGTCTCTTGTTCTTATTGGTGTCCTTTAGTAGTGATTCTTTGCAGCAATTTGACCATGAAGGCCTGATTCACGCAGTCTTTTCTGAACAGTTAATATTGCGATGTGTCTGTACCTTGAACTCTGTGAAGCATTTATTTGGGCTGCAATCTGAGGTGCAGTTAACTTTAATGAACTTATCCTCTGCAGTAGAGGTAACTATGGGTATTCATTTCCTGTGGCAGTCCTCATGAGAGCCAGTTTCATCATATAGCTTGATGGTTTTTGCGACAGCACTTAAAGATACCTTCAAAGTTCTTGAAATTTTCCAGATTGACTGACCTTCATGTCTTAAAGTAATAATGAACTGTCGTTTCTCTTTGCTTTATTAGAGCTTTACTTGTCATAAATTGGACYTGGTCTTTTACCAAATAGGGCTATCTTCTGTATACCAGCCCTACCTTGTCGCAACACAACTGATTGGCTCAAACATATTAAGAAGGAGAGAAATTCCACAAATTAACTTTTAACAAGACACACCTATTAATTTAAATGCATTCCAGGTGACTTCCTCATGAAGCTGGTTGAGAGAATGCAAGAGTGTGCAAAGCTGTCATCAAGGCAAACGGTGGCTACTTTTAAGAATCTCAATTATAGAATATATTTTGATTGTTTTGAACACATTTTTCCTTACTACATGATTCCAATATGCGTTATTTCATAGTATTTATGTATTCACTATTTTTCTGCAGTGTAGAAAATAGTAAAAATTAAGAAAAACCCTTGATTGAGTAGGTTTGTCCAAACATTTGACTCTGTATATCAAGCTAACGTGTAATGTGATGCAGAATGTACATAGCTCACGTTAGCTAGCTACCTTGCTAACAGCAGCTAACTGTAGTCCATTTGTATTCAGAGCAGGCACTTGTATACTAGCTTGCTAGCTAATCATAGGATGCAGCCAGCTTGCTTTCAATAATGTTTCAACTCGAACTGGCTAGCGAATATTTGCTAGCTAGCCAACTCATTTCAACTATGACAATGGTGTGATAACTAACCCGGATTTGCCAGTTAAGTAGTTAGCATTCGGGGGCTTCGTCTTCTAACCCCAAACAACATGCTTGTTCTCATAAAAGTGTATTGTCTATTTTCTAGGGCAAAAAATAAATGAAAGATGGTACTTGTCCACTGCAATTATAGCAAAATGTATCAGCAAGTGTTCATCTACATACACAGCTGGTTGCATAGTAATTCATGTTTTAATGTCCAGTTGTCTGTGGTTTATAAGAATATTTCATCAAAGTCCCACCAAACATACACAGAGCATGATCGCCACGTTTTCTCAATATAAGATATTCATGTTCTAGACACGTTTCAGGAGAACGTTGAAAGAACATTTGTGTGTCCAGTTTTCTGAGAATTAGAAGAATACTCCATCAACGTTCCACCAAACATACAAAGGACATTTTTGCAATGTACTCAGAATATAAGGTATTAATGTTCTTGACACATTTCATGGGAGCATTGTCTCATAAATTGTCTCATTACAGATCACGCCCTGTTACTGTTCCCAAGCCAAGCAAGGCCTTGATTGGTGGCGAACCACTGATCCATTCATAGATCTTTGTCAGTTGGCAAGGTTAGGGATGCTCACACACATTGCTTTTAACATAGTGTTTTCAACTTACATATTTTGACACACATGATTACATTACATGTTTACACTTTTTTATGATTGCCTCACTAGCGACTCCTTCATTTCATTATCTACTATTCATGTCAAAAGCTGCTGGGGAGAGAAAGTMTAACCCAAATGGATGGATTCCTGCAAGGAGAGGAGCGGAAAGGAGAGGAGTAAATATGGAGACTGAGATGTAGTAAGGAGAACGTCAAATTAATGGTAGTCTGAGCTATAGTCAATAAATGTTGTGTGTGTCGAGAACTCATTTCAGCATTGCATACATGAAGGTTCAACATATTACGGTATCATTACACAATAGGAGGTGGAAACATTGATAGATAAAATCAATAATGTGGAATCGCCTAAATAGTACAAGGAGCCTTCTATCTAGTAGAGATCTATTATCTCACAGAAGAACATGGTGACCCAGAGATTAAGTAGTGCACTTGAAAGCAGCAGTATGTAATAGGCATAGAGTGTGACAATATCAGTATCCATTCATTAACACTGAGATACTTATACATATTCACATCAATTAAAACTATTCTCTATGGCAAACCTCACTTTTCATTGTTCAACGGAATCCCCTGACAAACATATTACAGTAGGCTATGTACTGTAATATGGCAGATAGCCTGACTTTTTTTGAGAAACGCTCCAGAGCATGCCAACCTGGGTGAGGAAATTGAACATAAAACTGTGATCTTATTTTAACTTGGCAGCAGCCAGTCCTCGGGCTGTGATTGTGAAATTATGGAGTCCTTTCATAAAAATGATTGCTAAATCCCAATAAACCAAAATTTKGAGTCGGAAAGAAAGCCTGTGATTGGTTCAACAACTATCTCTCAGATATAACTTAGGTGGACAGACACAAAACAAATTTCCTGGACATCAGGGGTTCTGCAAGGCTCCATTTTAGGACCTGTTTTGTTTAACATTTACATTATATTTAGGCAAATCTATGAAAAACTGTAAACTGATGTTCATATAATCATCTTAATTGATTTAATAATACAAAAATATGAAATTAGGGTAGCTTCACACACTTTATTTGAATGTAAATTCATGATTCCCTGAATTACAGGAATTAACCTAATGTTCAATAACAACTTGTGTTGTCTTCTCTCGTCACATTGCTGCTAAACAGTAGAGGACAGAATAGGTGCTCTAAGCTAAATCTCTCTGTCCTCTCTAGGTGTGGCCTGGCTGCCTCCAGCTTATGCCAAGAGCACTCGATAGATTGTCGCACACAGTGTCCTTTGCCAACCTCGTTCTCAGTGTGAACCTGTCATGCTTACTAAGTAGACACAGTCTTATCTTCAGCAGCAGGACAAGTGAAGAGACCTCTGTCCTCCTCCTCCAATCTTTAGCCTGCACTTTCCAAACTGACTGGTGTAGACGTACAGTCATTTACATTTTATGAGCTCCAAGGTTTGGCAGAGCCAGTTAAGAGGACTGACATTTTTTCTTGAGCAACTTGTGGAAATGCCCGTTTTTGTTGCTTTATGAATCAATGGGTACGTATGTAAAAATGACATTATGATATACCATATGCTTATTCAAAGAGCTTGAAAGAAAAATTATATGCACAATTACACTGAGTATGCTGCCAATCAATGCATTATCACAGTAAATATAGTACTAAGCAAATAAAATTTATGTAACACTTGATCTGTCCGTTTTTTAACTATGCCGTAAATCATAAATCATTCATTATCCATAGAACCTAATACAGAATAAACACCTGGATTTCTTATTGGCTAATCTAAGCTATCTTTGTGAAAGTCTAATTAAATCTGTCACTGGCTACTGATACATTCTACTGCAGTGGTAGCCGGTGGCCTTAAGGCAATGATTCATTCCTTCTGGCCCCACTCCTAGAACCAACTTTCCTCACCTCTAGATTGCTGTAGAGACAACAAGGAACCAATGTAATTGCATTTTCCACCTCGGCTATAGAGCTGCGACTCAAACTGGCACTTGTTTTTTATATGTCCCTTTATAATTTCCATTTATGTACATAGGATTCAGTGTATAGCATTTTAGCATATTAAAACAAAGGAAGTGATCATATTTGTCCAGCCTACGCTGCTATGCTTGCAGATGTGCATGCTGCGACCCCAATAAAAAGTATTTCATAACTCCAAATAACAAAAACCTAGCTAGGTTGTCGTAATATTGAAACTTGAAAGATAGTTTAAATTGTTTTGCAGTGCATGGATCACCGGTGCTGTTGAATGCWGCATTGCTGTATGGCACACTCAAAATGTCTTGTAGTTGAGTAGCCAGCCTAGGCTACTGCTCAGATGTTGCTGTAATAGGCCTACATGTATCTCCTTTGCATGGTGTTTTGTTGCAGGTTCTGTTTTTRGGTTATTCATTGTAAAGCTCTAAAAACCYAAGCCATTTTAGTAGCCTAGCTAGGACCCTGTCATTTCCCTCCATTGCTCGCTGGAAACGGCACATACAAAAGCAGCGCAATTGACATTGAATTCACTGATGCCAGCGCATCAGGCTGTAATTTCATGAAGTAAATGACTCAACTGTTGACCAATTTTTACTCGCTTGTGTGTTCTATTGTCCTTTAGTAGTAATTTATACCCYCGTGTGAATCCTTTATCTTATAACTTTTTGACAACCAAGATGACATATTCTGTAGGCTACAGCAATGACCCGTTGGAAACTAAACTTGGCATGGACATTTAGCCTAAGTACAACACATTTAACTTTCAGTCTGGTAGAATAATAGTGATGATATGGTACAGTGCACTGGCTGGCTRGTGTTTGGGTCTGGGAGGAGGGGTGTGTGTGTGGCAATGCACTGCCTTTTGGCATGCAGCACGTTCGCAGTGCTTGCTGTGACTTGTAGTGCAGATATTTGCAGGCATTATGGAAGTGGGCCAAAATTAAGTGACAACCCAAATCATTGCGCGTGCCAAAAATCAATGTGTCACGAGACGGATTCGGGCCAGGGGCCTTGTGTTTAACACGTGGTTTACATATTAGCATAGCCTTATACTGCATATAGTGCCTTCGGAAAGTATTCAGACTTTTTCCACATTTTGTTATGTGACAGCCTTATTCTAAAATATAATAAATAAAACAAATCCTCATCAATCTACACACAATACCCCATAATCACAATGTGAAAACACGTTTTTAGATTTTTTTTCAAATTTCATTTATTTTTTTATTTACATAAGTATTCAGACCCTTTGCTTTGAGACTTGAAATTGAGCTCAGGTGCATCCTGTTTCCATTGATCTTCCTTGAGATGTTTGTACAACTTGATTGGAGTCCACCTGTGACATGATTTGGAAAGGCACAATCAATCAAACAGGCAAAACGTCAGTACAGAGACAAAATGGAGTCACAATTCAACGGCTCAGACACATGACATACACTACCGGTCAAAAGTTTTAGAACACCTACTGATTCAAGGGTTTTTCTTTATTTTAACTTTTTTCTACATTGCAGAAGAAGACATGAAGACATGTGAAGACAGCGGTAAAGACATCAAAACTATGAAATAACACATATGGAATCATGTAGTAACCAAAAAGTGTGTCACAAAAAAATATACACTGCTCAAAAAAATAAAGGGAACACTTAAACAACACAATGTAACTCCAAGTCAATCACACTTCTGTGAAATCAAACTGTCCACTTAGGAAGCAACACTGATTGACAATAAATTTCACATGCTGTTGTGCAAATGGAATAGACAAAAGGTGGAAATTATAGGCAATTAGCAAGACACCCCCAATAAAGGAGTGGTTCTGCAGGTGGTGACCACAGACCACTTCTCAGTTCCTATGCTTCCTGGCTGATGTTTTGGTCACTTTTCAATGCTGGCAGTGCTTTCACTCTAGTGGTAGCATGAGACGGKGTCTACAACCCACGCAAGTGGCTCAGGTAGTGCAGCTCATCCAGGATGGCACATCAATGCGAGCTGTGGCAAGAAGGTTTGCTGTGTCTGTCAGCGTAGTGTCCAGAGCATGGAGGCGCTACCAGGAGACAGGCCAGTACATCAGGAGARGTGGAGGAGGCCGTAGGAGGGCAACAACCCAGCAGCAGGACCGCTACCTCCGCCTTTGTGCAAGGAGGAGCACTGCCAGAGCCCTGCAAAATGACCTCCAGCAGGCCACAAATGTGATTTTTTTTTGGCAAACTCCCGCCTGGAGTTTGCCAAAAGGCACCTAAAGACTCTCAGATCATGAGAAACAAGATTCTACGGTCTGATGAAACCAAGATTGAACACTTTGGCCTGAATGCCAAGCATCACATCTTGAGAAAACCTGGTACCATTCTTACGGTGAAGCATGGTGGTGGCAGCACCATGCTGTGGGGATGTTTTTCAGCTGRAGGGACTAGGAAACTAGTCAGGATCGAGGCAAAGATGATCGGAGAAAATGACAGAGAGATCCTTGATGAAAACCTGCTCCAGAGCACTCAGGACCTCAGACTGGGGCAAAGGTTCACCTTTCAACAGGACAACGACCCTAAGCACACAGCCAAGACAAAGCATTTCATGTCTCTGAATGTCTTTGAGTGGCCCAGCCTGAGGACGCACCCTTGTGGAGCACTCCGTGTTGAGGATCAGTGTTCGATGAGGTAATGTTGCCTACCTCCACCACCTGGGAGCAGCCCGTCACGGAGACCATTACCCAGTTGCACAGGGAGGTGTTCAGACCCAGGGCTGTGAGCTGTATTCGGTGAGCAGTATCCTCACATATGCATTCCTTTTGTCCAGGTGGGGCAGTGTGCAGTGCAATGGKGATTGCGTCTTCCGTTGATCTGTCAGGGCGGTAGGCGAATTGGAGAGGGGCGAGTMTATCGGGGAGGGAGGAGGTGATATCGTCTTTGACTAGCCTCTCGAAGCACTTCATGATGACGGAGGTGAGTGCTACTTTCTTGGGCACAGGGATGACAGTGGACATCTTGAAGCAGGTGGGAATAGAGGCCTGAGATACGGAGAGATTGAAAATGTCAGAGAACACGGCTAGAGTTTGGAAAAATGAGCCAGAAATTGTAGTTTTTCTAGGTGGCTCCCATTTTGGCTGTAGTGTTTCCAAGCGCGTGGAAGAGACCGCGTTCTTTGGTATTTTTCTCCGGTAAAGACAATAACGATTCTTAAATGTTATTGMTTATTTACATATTAGGGTACCTAAGGTTTGATTATGAACGTTGTTTGACTTGTTTGGAAAAGTTTATTAGTAACATTTGGGATTCATTTTGTATGCATTTTGATGGAGGGAAACTAGGTGGATTATTGACTGAAGCGCACCAGCTTAACTGAGTTATGGATTTAAAGAAGGACATTATCGAACAAAAGGACCATTTGTGATGTAACTTGGATCTTTTGGAGTGCCAACAGAAGAAGATCTTCAAAGGAAAGGAATTTTTTATATCTCTATTTCTGACTTTCGTGTCGCACATGCCTGGTTGAAATATGTTTTTCATGTGTTTGTATGCGGGGGGCTGTCCTCAGATAATCGCATGGTGTGCTTTCGCCGTAATCTGACACAGCGGCTGGATTAACAAGACGTTAAGCTTTATTTTGATGTATTACACTTGTGATTTTATGAAAGTTAAATATTTATAATACTGTAGTTTGAATTTCACACTCTGCAATTTCACTGGATGTTGGGCAYGTGGGACGGTAGCGTCCCACCTGAAGTTAAAGTTGAATCTGTTTAACCTGAAGTTAAAAAGAAGTTAAAGTTCCAGGGTTCAGGGTCCAATAAGGATCTTTGAGAGCCTTTTTGGTGTTGGCTTGGGGCGGGATGAACACAGCCATGGCGATAAACTCTCTTGGATGGTTTTATAACCAAGTATTCCAAGTCGGTGGAGCAGAAACTCGCAAGTTCCTGTACGTTTCCCTCTTCACACCATGTGTTGTCAGTCATAAAGCAGAGCCCACCACCCTTGCTCCAGCCAGAGAGAGTCCACTTCCTATCCGTTCGAAAAACTGTTAAACCCTGCTGGTTGTATATAATCCATCTGAATGTCAGAAGAAAGCCAAGTCTCAGAAAAACAGAGTTTGTTGCAGGATCTGATGTCCTTCTGGAAGGAGTTCCTCGTTCTGAGTTCGTTACAGTGCCTTACAAAAGTATTCACCCCCCTTGGCGTTTTTCCTATTTTGTTGCATTACAACCTGTAATTTAAATAGATTTTTATTTGGATTTCATGTAATGGACATACACAAAATAGTCAAATGAAATGAAATGAAATGAAATGAAATCAAAAAAATTACTTGTTTAAAAAAATTATAAAAATTTAAAACGGAAAACTGGTGCATATGTATTCACCCCCTTTGTTATGAAGCCCCTAAATAAAATCTGGTGCAACCAATTACCTTCAGAAATCACATAATTAGTTAAATAAAGTCCACCTGTGTGCAATCTAAGTGTCACATGATCTGTCAGATGATCTCAGTATACACACACCTGTTCTGAAAGGCCCCAGAGTCTGCAACACCATAAAGCAAGCGGCACCATGAAGACCAAGGAGCTCTCCAAACAGGTCAGGGATGAAGTTGTAGAGAAGTACAGATCAGGGTTGGGTTATACAAAAATATCCAAAACTTTGAACATCCCACGGAGCACCATTAAATCCATTATAAAAATGTTTTAAGAATATGGCACCACAACAAACCTGCCAAGAGAGGGCAGCCCACCAAAACTCATGGACCAGGCAAGGAAGGCAATTATCAGAGAGGCAACAAAGAGACCAAAGATAACCCRGAAGGAGCTGCAAAGCTCCAAAGCGAAGATTGGAGTATCTGTCCATAGGACCACTTTAAGCCTTACGCTCCACAGAGCTAGGGTTTTCGGAAGAGTGGCCAGAAAAAAAATAAGCAAACATGTTTGGTGTTCGCCAAAAGGCATGCGGGAGACTCCCCAAACATATGGAAGAAGGTACTCGGGTCAGATGAGACTAAAATTGAGCTTTTTGGCCATCAAGGAAAACGCCATGTCTGGCGCAAAACCAACACCTTTCATCACCCTGAGAAGACCATCCCCACAGTGAAGCATGGTGGTGGCAGCATCATGCTGTGGGGATGTTTTTCAATCGGCAAAGACTGGGAAACTGGTCAGAATTGAAGGAATGATGGATGGCACTAAATACACGGAAATTCTTGAGGGAAACCTGTTTCATTCTTCCAGAGATTTGAGACTGGTATGGAGGTTCACCTTCCAGCAGGAGAATGACCCTAAGCTAACTGCTAAAGCAACACTTGAGTGGTTTAAGGTCAAACATTTAAATGTCTTGGAATGGCCTAGTCAAAGRCCAGACCTCAATCCAATTGAGAATCTGTGGTATGACTTAAAGATTGCTGTACACCAGCGGAACCTGTCCAACTTGAAGGAGCTGGATCAGTTTTGTCTCGAAGAATGGGCAAAAATCCCAGTATAGATACATACCCCAAGAAACTTGCAGCTGTAATTGCTGCAAAAGGTGGCTCTACAAAGTATTGACTTTGGGGGGGGGGMGAATATTTTGCATCTTCAAAGTGGTAGGCATGTTGTGTAAATCAAATGTTACAAACCCAATTMTAATTCCAGGTTGTAAGGCAACAAAATGGGAAAAATGCCAAGGGTGGTGAATACTTTCGCAAGCCGCTAAGTTTTTCATTAATGAACAGTAGTATGCTCAGTCATGGAGGACGGGACGCCCGGCGTCTTAATCTCACTAAGAACCCTTCGCTTCCTACTCTCCGTTAGGCCTCCCGAGCAGCTCGGCTCCTCACCGAAAAAGGTAGTCCATTGTTCAGCTGTCTCAGGGAATTCCGAAAGGTCGGTGAGTACCCAGCAATTTGTATTCCAAAATTTCTACCCGGGTGGGTGTAGTAAAGRACGAAACAAACTGATTAAGAACATTTGAGAAAAACGCTAGAAAAACCTGCAATATTTTTCGTTCTCGGTGCATGCTTAGAACTATAAGTGTAACTATAAGTGTCAAATAAATTATATCCAGCTCAGGGCTCCAGCTATGCATGTGGTTTGCTAACTTGCTAGCTAAGTGGCTAGATGTCAATATCAAGTTTCTAGYTTACAGCAGAGACATTCAATCCCTTCCAAATTTTACACTTAGCTAGTTAGCTAGCTAGATTACGAACTAACTGCAATTATCATAAACCATCATTATGAATTTGACCAAGTCAAATTCATGAAAACAGGCATAGGTTTAAATCTGATTTTAAGAAGAGAAATTGTAGAAAAATGGCGGGATGTACGACTTTGTGGTTGTGTTAACTAGTGACGACCACTCTATAGTCATTTAAAGGCATGAATCATGCATTCAGGTTGAGGCTTGCTATKAGCAGGAAGATGGAGCACTCCATGCCAGTAGGTCTTGATATAATTTTTTCCTTTACATTGCATTATACCATTTCAAAAGCTAATACTATACTCATATAAAATGTAAAGAAGCCCTATGCACCATGCAACGGTCTACTCCTGGAGTAACTTCCTGTCTGTGACTGGAGGGTTAGGCAGAAGGCCCTGGGCCAGTGGTAGGTCAGGGGTGAGGGCACTCTCTTTCAAGCACACTCACTACCTCGATCCTTCTCTCTCCAGGTGTTACAGAGACAGACTGATCGAAGGATCTCCAGAGCATTCTGACCAACTAACTTGATGCACTATMTAAACCCCTTTCTCTACAGCAGCCTGCTTGTGTGATGCTAGCATATTATCCAGGATAATATGGATTTACTGGATTTACTGCACTCACTCAAACMCATGCTCTCTCCTCCCTTTAGAAGTSTCCCAGACTTTCATCAAAACTAACATGTGTCCATCCCCCTTTCCTCTAGGTGAGTCASCTGGACTATGGAACTCTAGAGCAGCACATCAACGAACCTGCCACTGTGTTGTCCGCTATCCGCAGACTTTCAATGGCGACATTTTGGGATGACCAAATGCCATAAAGTTTTGTATAAACAGACATTTTTCKTTTTTTATTGTAAGATTCCAAAACAACTTTTTCAAAGCATGTTTGTTATGTCGGTCTTCACATATTTACTAACCGCTGTGATAACATAAACACCTAGACAAATACACGTAAAGGTTTAAAAGGTCAAATATAAATGAGAGAATGCCAAGAGTGTGCAAAGCTGTCATCAAMGCAAAGGGTGGCTACTTTGAAGAATCTCAAATAGAAAATATYTTTAGATTTGTGAAACACTTTTCTGCTTCTACATATTTCCATATGTGTTATTTCATAGTTTTGATGTCTTTACTATTATTCTACAATGTATAAATTATTAAAAATAAAGAAAAACCCTTGAATGAGTAGGTGTGTCCAAATTATTGACTGGCACTGTATATCAGGTGAGTAGACGGACGGTACATAGCAATAAACTTTAGTGACCTATTAACAGAATATATTTACAAAATAATACATATGGGAGCAGTCAGCCTAGTACATCAGGACACACAACTGCAACGCGTTTCAACTACTAGAGTCTTCCTCGGGGAGCGTTGTATGTACATACAACGTATTCTTTAGTAAATATWTTCTGTTAAAAGTTCACTAAAGTTTATTGTTAGGTACCGGCTACCTACTCGTATTAATGTATATCATACAGGTGTCTCAACTAAAATATATATCCCAGACAAGYTTAAAGAATGGGACAAAGTGAATATAAATTGGTGCTTGCATCCGTASCAGTTTGTACGAATTTGAGTGGTTACATAAAATACATGTTGACAGAATGGCTGCGAGACAGAGACTGTTGCTGTACTCCCAGGTAAGGCCCTTGCTTCCAAGACCACTGAAAATCTCCAGTAATCAGTCAGGGAGCTTGAAGAAGATGTGTGTCACCATCCAAGCCCATGTCACAGCATGCAGTGGCCTGATGGGGAGATGACAAATGCATTATGTACCTTTCATCCCCAAAGCCATGTTCACTACATGTTGCTGAACAATTAAACTATTTTGTTAGTGTCATTGATATGGAAATTCATATAGAAATATTCAGTTCATAAGCATCGACTGTAATACCTTTAGGGTCCTATGGTGAAAGACTGCTGTGGAAGGTWTTGGGCAACAGCTTTCTTCTCGGGCCAGTATTTGCAGAGCTTCTTCAGAGTAGMAATAGTGATCTAGGACCAGCTCCCATTATGATATATAAGGCAAAACTGATCCTAAAATCAGTACTCATACTCTGGGATGCTTGTGAATACGGGCTCGGGTCTGTCTGCATGCTGCTTTCTAGGGATCTACCTCCCTCTTCATCTGAAATGCAACACCATAAACATGAATAAGAGTTAGCCTAGTCAGTCAGTAACTTAGTTAACTAATGAAACACTTAAGGAAATGTGCACAAGCCTATTCAGCCACATTATACCAAAACAACAGCCTATTCTCAGTGAAATCAAGAGGGGCATTTTTCTTGCCAACTTTTTCAGTCAGRGGTGCATCAACAAACAGGCAGGGGAACTAAGTAGTTTGGAAAAAAGTGTTTACAATAGTCAGTATTATAGCAGGCAAATATATAGTTGATATTTTCTAGAAACGTAGCTACAGTCCACTTACAGTGGTGGTGGTGAACTGATGGTGGGAGTTAGGTAACGTTAGCTAACGTTCCCCCAGCAGTTTCAATCTAGCTAGCTAATGGCATTTTTACCAACTTTATCAATCAGATGGATAGCTTAGCAAGTATAGTTATTTATTTCCCCCTCGCATCTAAAGCTGCCTGATACAACTTGCCAGTTGCTAGGACGAATAAATCAGAAGCCAGCTAGAAATGTCAAGTTCATGCCTTTTACCAACAAAAAACATGTACACGCATATAAGAGACAATTACATTCAAGCAGATCTTTTGAGTTTTATTGTAGGACTTCAGGCCGAAGAGTAATAGCTACTTATTTTGTAGAACCTGTGTCTTCACCAGATGTTATCCCCAGTCAGCTCCAGAGTCTCCACCAACGAACGTCACGGGCAAAATCACAGGCTGTGTTTTACACTTGAGGGGGCGTTGCATACTAGCACTCATGCGTCACACATTTTTTCTTTAGTTGTCCGAAAAAAAGATAAAGCTATGTTTTTTAGTATTGCCACAAGGGGTGTACATTCAATTTATTTTGGGACATTTAACTTGCAACATGGCCTTTAAAACAGCAATCAAACCCACCCCACAACTTACGCCATCCAAATCATGTTACGCTAATAACGTTACACAGTGAAACAGGTTTATGAYATTACAACCTTCCCAGAACCTTGGATCTGTATGCGTGCTAAAAAATAACATGAAAAGGACTTTATTCTGAGAAATGTGTATTAGTCACTCACATTTTTTAAAAGCCGAGCTCGCATTCCATCCTGAAGGTCATTGGTGGATAATATTGATGAATGCAGATAGGAAAAATGTGGTGCGGTTTGGTGTGAGGCCCCTTAAGGAATGAGGAACAATTCTGAATAATGGCCAGTTATCCTAAAGAGACATCTTGTTGGTTAATATTGATAAAGCGAAGGGCATTTGTTTAAAGAGTTCACAGGAAGCGGCCGGCTTCTTCCAGTCCCAATTACAGATAGAGCCAGTCCTTGTTTAGGGCAGCCGGTCCCGTGTGGCTCAGTTGGTAGAGCATGGCGCTTGCAACGCCATGGTTGTGGGTTCAATTCCCACGGGGGGACCAGGATGAATATGTATGAACTTTCCAATTTGTAAGTCGCTCTGGATAAGAGCGTCTGCTAAATGACTTAAATGTAAATGTAAATGTTTAGCTGACACTAAATGCCTCTCGGGGAGAGGACACAATTTCCTGCAGTGAAGATTAATTTGTTATAATTTCATATTTATCTATTGGAGGAGGCTGAATTATCAGACGGTGCTAAATTGAAAGACAGCCAAGCGTTCGACGGAGTCAGCAGGAAAAAAAGAAGCTCTGATGACACATGAAGAGAAAATGAAAGCATTTTGGAAAAGTTGATGTAAGGACAGTTTTAATTTACTGAGTCAGAGAAGATATGCTTACTCATTGAAAAAGCCAAGACCCCTTAAATCTAAAATGCTGATAGGCAAATTCTAATTAAAATTAGGGCAAAATGGCTTTGATATGCGTGGTACGGCTAAGTCAAAGGGTTTATGCTTATACTTGTGCAGGAAAATTTGTATTAAACATGTTAAATGTTTTAGCATCCAAATTACAACTACGATGACTTGAGAAACGTGAACTAATGCATTAGTCTTCAGGGGACGGCATGGTCATTCTGCAACCACAGAGGGACTTTTACTGCTAATGCAATTTAAATGACTGAGGGTAACAGGGATACGTCAATGTGTTACAAATGGAAAGTGAAAGGCACAAGTGAACTTCATCGTTTTGTGTGTGGTTGGGGAAGTAATGTTGTAAATTGTTTGTGAGAGTTATCCAAGACAGACTGGGGTGATAATACTGATGGAGAGAGAGGGTTTTGTTGGAAGAGTGGCTGTTGTCAGTAGGTCTTGAAATTTACCACAAATTACACATTTTAAAATCTGRGTGTGCGTGCATATGTGCATGTGTTCCTATGAATGATTATTCCCCCACAAAATATCATAACATTTTKATTCTAAATCAACATCCAAATATTTAGCAGACATCATTGTGGGTGTAGCAAAATGCTTGTGTTCCTAGCTCCAACAGAGCAGTAATATCTAACAATACACAACAAGTAAAATAATTAATTACGAAATATAGACATTTTAGGACGATCAATGTCAGAGTCCGAAGTATGTATTTATATATAGTACCAGTCAAAAGTTTGGACACACCTAATCATTRCAGTGTTTCTCTTTATTTTTACTATTTTCTACATTGTAGAATAATAGTGAAGACATCAAAACTATGAAATAACACATTTGGAATCATGTAGCAATTAAAAAAATGTTAAACAAATCAATATATGTTATATTTGAGATTSTTCAAAGTAGCTACTGTTTGCCTTATGACAGCTTGGCTTTCTCTCATCCAGCTTGTTCAGTTGTGTTGTAACAAGGTAGGGGGGTATACAGAAGATAGCACTATTTAGTAAAAGACCAAGTCCATATAATGGCAAGAACAGCTCAATTAATCAAAGAGAAGCGACCCAGAGGTTTTTGTCCGCCTCTGGGTGTGTGCCAGCTGTAAAACCTTTTGAGGATCAGAGAATCTTTTTTCTCATGGTCTGAGATTATGTCCCTTTTACTGAGGAGTGGCTTCCGTCTGGCCACTCTACCATAAAGGCCTGATTGGTGGAGCGCTGCAGAGATAGGTGTCTTTCTGGAAGGTTCTCCCTCTTCACAGAGGAACTCTAGAGCTCTGTTAGAGTGACCATCGGGTTCTTGGTCACCTCCCTGACCAAGGCCCTTCTACCCTGATTGCTCAGTTTGGCTGGGCAGCCAGCTCTAGGAAGAGCCTTGGTGGTTCCAAGCTTCTTACAGTAATGTGTCGTGTTAACATCTTCAATATGCGCCTTTGAATTCGGTAAGAGGGACACGCTGAGTTGTGTCCCTGATGTGTCTGTCTTCACTTGTAGCCTACTTCTTAGCTGAAATGCCTGTGAGAAGTAGGCTATGCGTGGAAGTCAGTAGATGCTAAACATGTTTATGTTAATTAACGGTCAATTACTGTGAGACCAGCAGTTATGCTTGACAATCACCGGCTGACAAAATGTCATGAACGCCACAGCCCTAGACTCAACAGATGTTATTGTTAGGTTTTCTTTACTGCAGTGTCTATTAATTGTCCAAGCACACGGCTGCTTCCAACTCTATATTGCTGTACAATTTTCACAAATGCCTTAGTATACATAATAATATAATTCCCAAACATTCTAAGAATTTAAGTCGCTCTGGATAAGAGCGTCTGCTAAATGACTTAAATGTAAATGTAAAATGACCATCTACAGTAAGTGCTCGCTTGTCGGAAAATGTAAAACAAAAGTGTAATATTCTTCCTGCGGGTATTCTTCCTGGGGGTGTATATGAACAGATTACATGTTGCTAAAATGCTGTCAGTTCCACTAAGGCTTAAGCAGTGTGTTTATTCTCTTCATAGTGTAARGTTCGTCATCTGGAGGAGAAGAAGAGGACCAAGATGCAGCGCGGTATGTGTCCATAATGTTTTAATAATAAAACTGAACACTGAAACAAAACAATAAACCGACAAACGAACAGTCCCGAAAGGTGAAACACAAAAACACTAAACAGGAAATAACCACCCACAAAACACAACAGAAAACAGGCTACCTAAATATGGTTCCCAATCAGAGACAATGACTAACACCTGCCTCTGATTGAGAACCATATCAGGCCAAACGAGAAACCCAACATAGGAACACAAAACATAGATAACCCACCCAACTCACGTCCTGACCAACTAAAACAAAGAAATAACACAAGAACTAGGGTCAGAACATGACACATAGACCCATAGTTTAGGGCCACAGGATTTATCTCAAGTAAAAAATGTTGCCGTTAGACCGGGAACACATCTGAGTAGGAGTCACAGACACCCCCTCTCTCACATCTCTGACACTCATCCCGAAATTGAGGGCAGAACCTTTGACCTGAAGAAATACTGGCTCTGCCAAGTAATATGGAGAGAAATCAGAGCCAAACAGAGAGAAAGGAAGTGGATGAAGGAGAAGAGTAGGGTAGTTGGTAGTCCTGGGGCTATCACCATGCTGTGAATACGTATGTACTGTATCTGCACACAGTGCTATCTGGACCACCTTTTTATTCTGTTTCCATAGTGACACACACACACCCTAAGGCGTCCGTCCCTTCTGGACTGATGTTTTCCACTTTGACCGCATCAATATATAAACACGTAAGATTATGAAACCATTTCATCTGACTGGTCTGTGGTCAGATGATGCCGAGAGCGGCTACATCAGTGGCTTCCGGCTGTGAATGTCTACAGGACAACTCTGTCGTCCAGCGATCAGAACATTGCCTCTATTCCAAGCATTGCTTGGACTGTGATCCAAGGCCAAGAACCCAGGAAGACACACAGCCACARGTGAAACAGCATTTTTTWAWTTTTTMTATTTATTTCACCAGGTAGGCTAGTTGCGAACAAGTTCTCATTTACAACTGCGTCCTGGCCATGATAAAGCAAAGCAGTTCGACACATACAACAACAAAGTTACACATGGAATAAACARAAATACAGTCAATAATACAGTAGAAAAAGTCTATATACAGTGTGTGCAAATGAGGTATGATAAGAGAGGTAAGGCAATAAATAGGCCATGGTGGCGAAGTAATTACAATATAGCAATTAAACACTGGAATGGTAGATGTGCAGAAAATGAATGTGCAAGTAGAGATACTGGGGTGCAAAGGAGCAAGATAAATACAGAATGGAGATGAGGTAGTTTGATGGGCTATTTACAGATGGGTAGTTGGTGCAGTGATCTGTGAGCTGCTCAGACAGCTGGTGCTTAAAGCTAGTGAGGGAGATATATAGCATGAGGGCCTTTGAACTGTTATTGGTAGGATACAATACACAGGCATTCCTCCATTCACTTTAGACACTTTAGACACGTTTCACTTTTCACAATAGTTTGGAATGTTAGTTTATATAGAGTTATATAGAGTTATTTCTTACTGTTTGCAGATCCAAGGATAGATCTGAGAAGTGTCTGAACAAAATGCGACTACAGAATTGGCGCTAACTTATCCCTAATAGGACAGCATAGAACCAACTGCAAAACTATTAGTCCTACTGTATGGTACTGTACTTAGTTTGCAATTGTTGAGAAAGTATGTCTACAGCTCCCGCATAGGGACTTCTAGAGCTAAGTGGGAAGATTTCACTCAAGGAGAGTCACGATTTCTCTCCTTTGTCCAATGGAGGGTCACACAATGCAGGTAAGCTGAAAAACACTGGTTCTGTCAGACACAGCTCGGGTGTGTGTGACGGGCCTGTCAGAGGATGGTTGCCTAGTAAAATGGGTACTGTTGGTCAGGTTATGCAAATATCCCTACTTATCTCCAATGCCTTCAGTGATGTCAGCCTTTTCTTTCCTGAGTGTTCCATCCTGAGGCATTAGGATTAGTTAAAATTGGTTAAGACTGTCTGAGAACCCTTGCGTTTAAAAACACACCATATAAAACAACATATGTACAACATATGTTGAAGGAAATTGTTTCCTAAATGTTCGTTAACCAATTTAATTATAACAAAGCAAACACTTTGTCCGTTTATAAGAATTTGTAAGATTCTTATTTGCATAAAATAGACAAAGACCAGTGTCCAAATTAATCAATAGCGTTTATTATGGAGAGATCTCTGACCAAAAAACAATGTACATTAGGTTATATATCACACACAGCGTCATAGCTTTCTAAATGTCCCTCTTCTCCGACAAGGACAAAGCTGATCAAAAGTCCATTCCAACACACTTACGCACATACCTTACACACAATATCTGGATTATCTCCTGAAGTCTCTCCACAGTTTATTACCACTTAGCTGACAGTTCCAGTCCCCCCCAGATACGGAAAACCTAGAGGGGCTTGAGCTGTCTTCCCTTATCCCCACAGAGTTATAGCTTAGTCGGTTCAAACATAGGTTAATGATCCACTTAATTTTCTTTAGACTCATACAGACATCCCTTTCTTTCCCCATACATGCTACATAACCTCTTCCTTATGAACTAACATTATTTATCAATATAGAAAAACAMGGTAGAATTCAATTAGTTATAGTTATAGTTAAATGTATACATCGTTTAGTCATMTATTCATAAAATTCATAACARATAATAAGTGCAAGTACGATAATAAGTGCAAATATGCATGTTTTTGTGCAAAATACAAGGTCAATGACAATCAGGTCAGCAAAGTTAACACACTTTAGTATTTACCACAACTTTATCCATTYGAATAGGGTTAAGACAAAAATATCAAAAACAACTTTKTATTGCTGGATTCGAACATGCAACCAGAGGCAGATGCCTACGTCCATTCGCCAACCCCAACCACAACGCCCTAGCAAAACAATAGSCTACTTGAAGGTAACAGCATTCACTGTTGCCCCTCTCCTGACGTCCTCAGACATGGATGGACGTCAAATACTGACTTGTATCACGGGTGACCTGCCTGATGTGTGTATGCAATACTGTATGCTGCTCAATCTTTTTAAAATCAATCAGCACAGGTGAATCTCAGATACTGTACCACTATGTACAGTCCTTACACGTTTTATTGCAGCCAAGGACATTCTGAAAGGCTTTTCATTGGCATATTTTTGTGTGGATTCATGGCTCAACAATATTTTGCCTGCATAGAAAGTCATTAACAAACCATATATCCAATGCCCCCAATGGATGAACAAAATTGGGTAATTAGCTTATTCATCATGATCCCTTTTCATCTAAAACAGCTTAACTCAGATCCTGTCTTTCATTCCACCTGATCATAGAAATCTCTCTATGGGACTCCCATTTGATACCAGCCAGATCCAGTTACGTCAGCCCTCTCAACGTGCAGCCAAATCAAACAGGATTCAGAGATTGACCTAATCAAACCAAGCACTCTTAAGGGAACCAGATTGGTTTTCAGATCAGAGAAGCATACTGATCTAGAATCATGAACCATTTGGCCACTGGTTAAATGGCTTTACTCCTGTATTTGTATTTATTATGGATCCTGGTAGCTTGCTATTTAAGATTGTGAAAGTATGATGTTGACAGTCCAATCAAAGCTACTGTAGATATAATGAAATTTGACGTAATTTTATTTGTGGCCAATGATCTTGAGCCATCTTGGACGGGCACTTCTAATGTAACTCTATGGCAGCACCCAAGAGGTTTGAATTTTTTAGCTCTACCCGTAGATTTTGCGGTGACGTAGTGTCCCCATGAGTGACAGAACACTGAGCCAATTACGGCGCAACTATAGAATATTACCAACCCCTACGCTCCGTATTTTCCACTGGCTGCACCAACACCACAGAAAGCACTGAGCTAGGCTGAAACACTTGCATTTTGGAGATGCTTTACTCAAGAAAGCTTCATTAACTCACTTTTTTTTTTACATTGTTTGCAAACTGATATGTGACACGTATGAATGCCAAAATAACATGCAAAACAGGCAACAAAGGTTTTTATTAATGACGGGTCGCCACTGCWTGAAATATATTCACATGCGTGCCGCACACATAGGCTAGTTTCAGCGGAATATCATCTGCAGGCAGCAAGAGTGTGCACCTCTTAACTAGTTTTGGCATGGAGTTGCTCACAGAAGAATGACATCGGTAGCCGGTAGGGTAGGAAAGACGTTTCAACTTATGATATCTAGCAGTAAATGCTAACTAAYGCAACAATGGGTATGCAAACCAGGTATTGAAAAAGTTTAGTCCGAAGTGTTGGTTAGTAGGCTATTTGTGATGTGCAATTGTCATCAGGTGCTGTTTGCATCAGGGGCGTAGACATGGATGGGCCTGGGTGGACAGAGGCCTACCGACTGGGGAGGCAGGCCCTGACAGGCCCACCCAATCAGATTGTTGTGGTTTAAGCATTGTTGTGGAAAATTATTTATTTTTTCAATATAAAAAAAGAGTGAAATCTGAAAAATCTATAGGAAAACATTATTTTATTATTTTACACAGGGTGCATTTACTTAGATGGGTGGGCCATTCTCCAGTGACCACTACACCACTGCATAGGGCCAATGGAAAGACAGCAGTCACACAGCATGATGTTGAAGGATAAACCAGTAGGTTCCAATCCTAATAATACAAAAACACAACCATTAATCATTTCCCAATTCGAAATGTACAACTATTACTTCACATTGCAAAAGACATATCATGTTTAGCACACAAAGTAACCAGTAACGTAAATATTAAAGTGGAACTGACAGTATTTTAACTACTTTGCAGATATGAAACAAACAGACAATCATAATATCAGTCAAAAATATAAAATTACAAGTTTATGCTACAAAACCAACTTCATAAGAGGTTTTAAAAATAYGTTCTATTTGATTCAAAGTTCCATGACGTACACTAAGAAATTGTTAGCAGAATAGATGGATGCAGTTCAATGCATGATTAATATAATTCACCAATACATTTCTTTGTAGTCCAAAATAATATTGCAAGCAGGTTGTAAATCATAGCTGGCCTGGTACATTGTTTGCTGCCACCATTTATGTAGCAAACTAAAAACACAGAGCYTATCATTGCTAGTTGCCACGAGGATGCCATGTCATGCCATTGGAGGAGTGGGTGAGTGACTGACTTTTTCCCCGCATATCCTTTTTCAGTGGATATACACAGCTAGAGATGCAGGTGTCATTTGGTTATCTAGCAAGAACTTGAATGACTGTTATACAGTTAGCATATCTCTTGCGTTCGCAAATTCCCTCTGGCTATCTACTCCGATTTCAGAGCACTCTCATCTGAGTGAGGTGTTCTCTCATTTGTGTCTGGAAGTAGCTAGCTAGCAAGCTAGCCAACTTTAGCCAGTTAGCTTCGGTGCTTGGTTTGGACAAGCATGCATTGGCAAGCAAGCTGAAGGACGAGGAGGCTACAATTCCCCATCGTTTATCAGTGAAATGTTGACTGCCAACAAGCTGAAAAAGTTTGAGACGGTTTATCTAATGTTCCTTCATTAGATTTGATCTCATCCTGCTCTAACTAGCATTAGTTGTGGATCTTGTTGATGTTGTTGATGTGCACAACTGAGGGAGAGAGAGCCTATCTTTTCATGGTTGTTTGATCAATAGGCCTGTAAAGTTCRCAAATGTAAGAGGACTCCCAAGGTGTTTATATATTTGCAGAAATCCATTCAGGTGTAGTTTGTGGCTTTTGGCGAATGCTTTCTAATGATCTAAAGTCGCATTGTTGCAACTGCCTGTAAACACACAGTCCAGTTCAAAGTGAGAAAATTACTAAGTGGTAGCTTGTTTTATTTAAGTGTCATATTCTTCCTGGGGGTGTATATGAACAAGTTATTTTCAAAGAGATGGCTAACAACAGCAAGCGTGCTGCAATATAAAACAGTTCCACTCACCAGATGATGATCATTGGAAACTGAACTTCTTGCTGAAAGTTATTCTTGAAAAGGGAGAAGCTAACGAATTAGCAACACCATCCTCTTTGAGAACACCTGCTGCAGCCACTGGAAACTAGCCAACAACAATAGCTAGCTAGCTAGCTAGCTAGACCATGGGAAAACTACTGCTCGCTATTGCGCAGTGGCCTGTTGGTCTTCAAAAAGGCAGACGTTTCCATAAGTTTTTGTAAAAACGGTTCCACTCAAGTCAAAATGTGATTGGTTGATTCCACTTGTAACTCCAAAATGTTGCCCTAATACAGTTGAAGGGCCTAGGGCTCCCGAGTGGCGCAGTGGTCTAAGGCACTGCATTTCAGTGCAAGAGGTGTCACTACAGTCCCTGGTTTGAATCCAGGCTGTATCACATCCAGCAGTGATTGGGAGTCCAATAGGGTGGCGCACAATTGTCCCAGCGTCGTCTGGGTTTGGCTGGGGTAGGCCATCATTGTAAATAAGAATTTGTTCTTAACTGACTTGCCTAGTTAAATAAAGGTTCAATTAAAAAAATCGATATAATTAAAAAAATACCATGTCTGATATAGCTAGCTAGATGTATATCCCCAGAGACCAGAAAATAAAAATCCTGATTGAGTCTTTTATTCTCTTCAGTGTTAACCCTTTCCTTTCCAACAAAAACTGAAGAGATTAAATCAGAACATCATTGAAAATAATAATATGATTGTCATTATTTTTARATTATTATAATCATTATTTTATAAATCCTAGAATGCCCATTGTTACCCACTGTGTTTGGGTTAGTAATAATTTATTGAGTGTCTCTATTTTCCCTCAGCATGCATTTTGTTCACTATTCTGAATGTCTGAAGAATGCATACGTTTTTTTCTGAAATATGAACACAGAAATACTGGACATTTTGAAACATTATTATGGTGGTGATTTGACAAAATTACAATTATGTTCTTGAATTGGACTTGCATTTTTCTGGTTTCGGTCTTGACTCAGTCTCGAACCCCTTGTCCCCCTGCCGGTCTCGGTCTCACCCCGCCTCCGGTCCTGGTCAGGACTAGAATTGCTCCGGTCTTGGTCTTGAATCGTTTTCGCTTTAGGTGGTATCGAACATACAACAAGAACGTAGGCTCTCATACTATCAAATAAGGTTCTTAATGGCAAACAATAAATAAAGCCGCACATGTACAGACCTAAACAGGGTTATCCAAAACACACACTCGTAGCCAGCGGCGTACTGGGACCAGAAATTGTCCCTGTCATTTCTAACACACCGGCCCATTTTTATCCGTGAAACTACCACACCAGCACATTTTCTTCCTGGAGCTCCCCACACCAGCCCAGTTTCTTCATTGAGGGCCCCCATTCTGTGCAAAATTAACAAAGTTAGACAGGCCCACTAGGCAAAAAAGTCAGCCACTGCTCGTAGTTATTTATGACATTACCCCTATGGGGCATGGTCAAATTCTGATAATATCAGTCACTCCACTTATCAATCATTTTGAACGGGAGGACGTCACTGAAAACGTTAAATCGCTCTCGCAGGCAATCAGCCTCCTGACATCACAGCTTCACTTCAGCATCCTCCCTTCCTGGGCACCGTGAGCTCATCTCAGTTTCTCATCTCCTCCTTATCTTTCTGTTCTTCCATCTCCTCTACCTCTTTCTCATCTCACCCGTGTCTGTCATCTGCCTCTCCTTCTCATGTCACCCTTCTCTCATCAGTAAGATCTCCTTCTTTTACCCCTCCTTCTCTTCCTCCTTCTCAACCCTGTATCTCATCTCTTACTCCTCCTCTCATCTGAACGACAGTCTCTTCAAGGTCACAGGAAATTATGTGCAGGAATGACTGACAGAGAGAGAGTGCAGGACAGAGAGTGGCGATAACGTCTTTATCTGACGGCGCCCATTAAAGCGAGTGACGGAGTAAATGTGTTTGGGCAAATTCATTATATTAATAACAAAGCCGCCGTGCTGGCAGTCGGCAAACCTCAATCGCCAGCCCCCAAAATTCTCACAGTTGTATTTTTCTCTTCCTTCCCCGGGAATGATTGATTCCCGGCAAAATCATTTTTAAAAGACATCACGTCCAATCTTGGATAATAATCATCGGAGGAGTAGGAAGATGATTCACGTCATCAGTGAAGGCCAGGGAGAATAGAGATAGAGCGCAATAAYCATTCTACCATCCATCCATCCAGTCAGTCAAATGCGTTAGTCTTTTAGAAGACGCTCTTATCCGGAGCAAATAGGGTTAAGTGCCTTGCTCAAGGGAACATTGATTTTTCACCTAGTCAGCTCAGGGATTCAAACCAGTGACCTTGCTGTTACTGGCCCAATACTCTTAAGCTCTAGGCTACCTGCCACCCTAAATAACATTTGAATGCCCAAATTATCACGGAAATGATAAGAGAGATCCATCTTAGCCTCGTGAACTGAKGGGCCATACAAATTGACGACACACACTGATAGAGGAAATTCATTTTGTCCTCGCGTCTGTGCGGTTTACCATCCCATCAATATTTACAATTCACCTGAAGCACATATTAAGGCCACTCGGCAACGGCTACCTATGTCCTCGTAACAATTGGCGCAGCTGCAGGACGAAGCGTGATTGAAAATAACGAATGCTCTGATTTCCATTAAGAAGTCTGGTTGGTAAACGTGTGTAGCTGAAGACAATCTTGAAGTATGATGGTGCAAATGTGATGCACATGTCAATGAAAAATATACAGTGTATTCGGAAAGTATTCAGACCCCCTTCACTTTTTCCACATTATGTTACGTTACGTTACAGCTTTATTCTAAAATGGATTCTCATCAATCTACACACAATGCCCCATAATGACAAATCGAAAACAGGTTTTTAGTAATGTTTGCAAAAAAAAAACTAAAACTGAAATATCACATTTACAGAAGTATTCAGAGCCTTTCCTAGTTGACTTTGGAATTGAGCTCAGGTGCATCTRGTTTCTATTGACCATCCTGTTTCTACAACTTGATTGGGGTCTACCCGTGGTAAATTCAATTGATTGGACATGATTTGGAAAGGCACATAAGGTCTTTCCAAATCCAAAGGTCTATATAAGGTCCCACAGTTGACAGTTCATGTCAGAGCAAAAACCAAGCCATGAGGTCGAAGGAATTGTACGTAGAGCTCWGAGACAGGATTGTTGAGGCACAGATCAAATCTGAACACTTTCCGAATGCAACAAGGCAGGTTGTTTATTTACTAAGGAAAATGTGTCTGAATTCCACCTGAATCAGCATTTCTCTATAGTGAATCCTAAGGTCTCTATTGTGCCCTTTGACCCTCTTCGATGTGTCAGGTGTGTGTGCATAAATTCCTATTGTACCTGAGTGTCCATGAGCAGGTGTCTCGTCAAGGCTTTTTTTACTTTGTCAGCTTGGGGATTCGATCTTGCAACCTTTCGGTTACTAGTCCAAAGCTTTAACCACTAGGCTACCTGCCACCCCATCTGTGGAATAGCAATGAACCTGACAAACTACTAAAGCCCCGAAGCTTATGTTACACATCCAAATGATAAGTGCAAATTTACTCCCAGATTTATCAGGAACATGGATGAAATATGTATTCTGTTATAGCAGGGGGTGGTTTCTTGTAGAGTAGCCTACATGAGGGAGACATTGAGTGCATTTCAAAAAAAGTTTTTACTCAAATCAAAGCTATTGAAGGAAACTAAACGCAGCCACTGGTCAGCATTAGGATAATTCATCATCATGTGTCATCATCATATTTTTAATATGTATTTTTAGATGGTATATGTTAATTTGGGTATAATGAAAATGTCAATCATTGAGTTGATGCCAGTTTTTGGTTACGAGTAACCATGATTAATGGTATGCTCCAWAGGGAGGGGCCATTTGTATCAAGGTACCTGTTTTTAAGATGTGCTTCAGTTCTGTTTTAGTTTAGGTATGTGAGCTGTGG
This sequence comes from Salvelinus sp. IW2-2015, assembly GCF_002910315.2. Taxonomy (NCBI): domain Eukaryota; kingdom Metazoa; phylum Chordata; class Actinopteri; order Salmoniformes; family Salmonidae; genus Salvelinus; species Salvelinus sp. IW2-2015. The sequence continues at coordinate 31,935,552 of NC_036857.1, forward strand.
GGAGGCTGTCGCTAGCCTGATATACCCCAACCAGCTATAACTGGTTTGACAGGGTAGGCCTGATTGAAGCTTAGCTTTTGATTTAATTCAAGCCAGTGTTTTGATAGTATTTGAGAATCTGTATATTTTTGCACCTGATCCTGCTGCCTCCTGCTACTTAGTATGCAAGTACAATGGAAAAAGCTCTAGTTACATTAATATATATAATGACATTAATAGTGATATCTAACATGATCCTTTCCTACAGTAACATCCAAAGTGTTTGTAAATGAAACCATAGTTACAGAACTAGACCCCTAATGATTGCCCAAATATTTGTTCTTCCTCTTCGTTCAGGGTAGAGGTAGGTGGACTCTTTCCGTCTAGGAACAACACAGTGTTCACAGTGGAAGAACACCYTTTCCTAACTGTCACGCTGTCAACGACTTTTCCCTTTCTGGTCCAGAATGTTCCGTGTGTCCATCAGACGCCCATCCTGTTTTCGTTTCCCTGCTCTTGCCCTGTGTGTCCTGGCACCCTCTCCTTTAGCTTCCCTCCAGCTAATATTTTACATTCGCAGTCAGAAAGACTAGAGTGTGTGCCAAACAGAGAGAGTGAGCGAGTGAGTGTGTGTCTGTGTAGTTTCTATGAGTGTGTTTGTGTGTGGGAAAGAGAGAGAGTGTGTGTCCTCACAACAGCAGTACTTCCTCAGCCCCCTTCCATTTACCATTAATCCTTCCTTAGTCTGTGAAATGTCACTACTCGCAACAACTATTCTGGCGGACGCCCACATGGTGGAAATTTTGATAACAGAAAAAGTATTACATTTAAAAAGCTACTTGCTTATTCTTGTGCATTCACTTTTAAATTGCTACACTGGCTGACCCCAACCATTTTTATTACATATCGATGTATTTGTTGGAACTTTATTCAGCTGGGTAGGTCAACATATGTCAAGAGTTTTCTTTTTCAATAACGAGTCATGGACTGTCATCATTCAGAGTTGAGCAGTAATCATAGGCTGTCACAAAGATACTGTGCGTCACTTGATGTGACCTGATGATGTGACAGTGACTGTCAGTACTGATGTGAGTTCCTTGAAGCACATGCACCAAATCTCTCTGACCGTCGGCAATAGAAACATGAAAAAAAATGTGTTACGTAATCGTGAGTTTTTCACTGTGCCTGATATTTTCAAGAAAACAGGCTTACTCTTCAAATTTTCGCACCAAAGGCACCACCGATAAGAAGTGAGAGAGCTGGAGAAGTTGTCTTTACAGACAACTGAGGTTGAGAGTATTTTAGTGGCATGGATGCTGTGTCTTTGAAGGTGAGTAGTACAGAAGCTACCATAGTTGAGGCCAGCACAGAAGTTAGCCCTTAATAGGCTGCTGAGGGATGTGTTCTGAAGCAAGGGCAGAGAGAGAGAGAGAGTGAGAGAGAGAGGCCCAGTCTAGAAACAACCCCTAGCCTCTAAACCCTCAGTACTTAATGTACAGTACATAAACAATACACCTTTCCCTCTAGACTAGTCGTTTCTAAACTGAGCAAAAGAGAGGAGGATATTCAAAGGGTCACTTAACCTACTACTTGGACTGTTGGTTTTCATTCCTCCACCTCAATAATTATCTGAAACACAACTGACTACATATTTTTTCATGGCTGTCTGGATCTATATTAGCCTGGTTCCAGATCTGTTTGTGCTGTATAGCCAGCTCGTATGGTCGTTTATATGGCAATGACCATAGGAGTTTGTAAGATGGCACCAGTAGCCTAAATCTGGGACCAGGCTAAATCTATATCTGCTGATATGGTAAGGATTAGAAATAGTTGTAGCTTTTCTCACTGTTTGAGTGCCCTCCACTGGGCAATTATTGAACCTGCAAACCCAGAAAATAGCACAGGACTTTAAAGAGGGGGCCCAAAATGTCCGCCTTTTTATACTCTTAACTTACTGATCATTGGGATGCTACCGTCCCACCTGGCCAACATCCGGTGAAATTGCAGAGCGCCAAATTCAAATTACAGAAATCGTAATATTAAACATTCATGAAAATGTGTCATACATAATTTAAAAACTTAATTTCTTGTTAATCCAGCCGCGTTGTCAGATTTCAAAAATAATTTACGMCAAAAGCACACCATGTGATTATCTGAGGACAGCGCCCCGCACACAAAAGCATTACATACATTTTCCAACCAAGCAGATGCGTCACGAAAGTCAGAAATAGCGATAAAATGAATCACTTACCTTTGAAGATCTTCATCTGGTTGCAATCACAAGGGTCCCAGCTACATAACAAATGGTCATTTTGTTCGATAAAGTCCTTCTTTATATCCCAAAAAAGTCAGTTTCAATGGCGCGCTTGACTCAGTAATCCACCGGTTTCCCTCGTTCAAAATGCATACACAATGAATCCGGTAAATTACCAATAAACTTCTTCTAAACAAGTCAAACAACGTTCCTAATCAATCCTCAGATACCCTATTATGTAAATAAACAATCAAAGTTAAGACGGAGAATACCAGAGTCCATTACCGGAGATAAATAACGAAGTACGCACACTCACCGGAACGCGCTACAAACACTACAGCCAAAATGGGAGCCACTTAGAAAAACTACAAATTCGAGCTAATTTTTCAAAAAACAAGACTGAAACTCTTTCTAAAGACTGTTGACATCTAGTGTAAGCCCTAGGAACTACAATCTGGGAGGACTTCCTTTTATATTCCCATTCCCAGCCATTGTAATCACAGGTGAGCTGGGGAAAAAAAGAATTCTGAATGGATTGTCCTCGGGTTTTCGCCGGCCATATCAGGTCTGTTATACTCACAGACATTATTTTAACAGTTTTGGAAATTTAGAGTGTTCTCTATCCAATACTACCAATTATATGCATATCCTAGCTTCTGGGCCTGAGTAACAGGCAGTTCACTTTGGGCACCTCATTTATCCAAACTTCCGAATACTGCCCCCTAGCCCGAAGAAGTTAAGCTAGACATGTCTGTTTTTTTGCATTGGATGCGTCTCAATCCACCACATCTGCCTATGTCGCACTTCCGCATCTGCGGTGAAAGGTGACAGAGCTAGAGTGGTGTTTGTCAGAACATGAGACATCCAGAAAATTGTCTTCTCACAAAACCATCCTTTGCGTCCAAACAGTTTGGCCTACAAATGCCTCTATGAAAAGATGAGACTCTCACGAACACGATGATGTTCTCCATTTTGCTCCACGACCCCCACAAGCGTCTTGGGACTCGTCTGAGTTGGTAAAGCCGATCTGCCAATTTCTGTCTGTAGCGTCCAAATGTTTGGGCTACACACTAATATGACTCTTACAAACACGTACAGTACCAGTCAAAAGCTTGGACACACGTACTCATTCAAGGGTTTTTCTTTATTTTTACTCTTTTCTACATTGTAGAATAATAGTGAAGACACCAAAATAATGAAATAACACATATGGAATCATGTAGTAACCAAAAAAGTATTAAACAAATCAACATTTATTTGAGATTTTGACTGGTACTGTATGTGTCAGACAGGTGGCTAGCTACTGGCAGAGAATTATATTGCAAAAAWATTGAAAGGCTCTGGCTAGCTTTACTAGAAGAATGAAGTAAGAAGCTTACGTTAAGCGGAGCCTGCCTCAGCAGGAGCAAAACAGACGCTACTCAGTTATCATAATAAGTGATGTGGTGCTCAGTGGTGAGACAGTCTGCAATGCATGCAGGAGACAGAGAGAAGAAGCAAGCAGAGAGAGAGGTTAGTACAGTCATTTACAAACTTTGGGTCAGGGCCACATGTAGGGTCCCCTGAGAAGATCTGCACTAATCTTATCAAAGAAGCTAGAAACTTTAAAAATATAAGATATGTTTCAATATGAACATCTCCACATGGCCTATCTTCCCTAAAGGTTTACATTAAAATTGACAATGCAAACAATACGGTTCTAAAATTGTGATACCTTTTTGTTTTGTCGCTTTTTCTATGTCAGTTTAAATCATTCCTCTTATTTTCCCCCTTTCAGGGGTCTAACAATACATTTGTATAGCTAATAGGCTATGCGTTTGTAGATTGACTGAGGTGAATGAACCTACAGCAGCCTAGTTCAGATGCATCATAGCGCATGAAAGAACAATGAAGACAGACGCACAGCTCAAAAGCAAACCCTATTGATGTTGTTTAGGGACAGTCCAATTATCCTACCTAGACTCGTCTACAACAACACAATGCAATTAATAATATCATTATTGTTTTCAAGTGAGTACAAAATTCTACTCTAGGCTGCAGTAAAAATATAATTTGAATATAATTTGAGCATGCATAACTATTCACCCCCCAAAGTCAATACTTTGTAGAGTCACCTTTTGCAGCAATTACAGCTGCAAGTCTCTTGGGGTCTGCAAGTCTCCATAAGCTTGGCACATCTAGCCACTGGGATTTTTTCCCCATTCTTCAAGGCAAAACTGCTCCAGCTCCTTCAAGTTGGATGGGTTCCGCTGGTGTACAGCAATCTTTAAGTCATACCACAGATTCTTAATTGGATTGAGATCTGGGCTTTGACTAGGTCATTCCAAGACATTTAAATGTTTCCCCTTAAACCACTCAAGTGTTGCTTTAGCAGTATGCTTAGGGCCATTGTCCTGCTGGAAGGGCAACCTCCATCCCAGTCTGAAATCTCTGGAAGACTGAAACAGGTTTCCCTCAAGAATTTCCCTGCATTTAGCGCCATCCATTATTCCTTCAATTCTGACCAGTTTCCCAGTCCCTGCCGATGAAAACATCCCCACAGCATGATGCTGCCACCACCATGCTTCACTGTGAGGATGGTGTTCTCATGGTAGTGAGAGGTGTTGGGTTTGCGCCAGACATAGCGTTTTCCTTGATGGCCAAAAAGCAACATTGGTCTCATCTGACCCGAGGATCTTCTTCCATATGTTTGGGGAGTCTCCCACAGGACTTTTGGCTACACCAAATGTGTTTGCTTATTTTTTTTAAGCAATGGCTTTTTTCTGGCCACTCTTCCGTAAAGCCCAGCTCTGTGGAGTGTACGGCTTAAAGTTGTCCTATGGACAGATACCCCAATCTCCGCTTGTACGGCTTAAAGTTGTCCTATGGACAGATACCCCAATCTCCGCTGTGGAGCTTTGCAGCTCCTTCAGGGTTATCTTTGGTCTGTTTGTTGCCTCTCTGATTAATGCCCTCATTGCCTGGTCCGTGAGTTTTGGTGGGCGGCCCTCTCTTGGCATGTTTGTTGTGGTGCCGTATTCTTTCCATTGTTTAATAATGGATTTAATGGTGCTCCGTGGGATGTTCAAAGTTTCCGATTTTTTTTTATAACCCAACCCTGATCTGTACTTCTCCACAACTTTGTCCCGACCTGTTTGGAMAGCTCCTTGGTCTTCATGGTGCCGCTTGCTTAGTTGTGTTGAAGACTCTGGGGCCTTTCAGAACAGGTGTGTGTATACTGAGATCATSTGACAGATCATGTGACACTTAGATTGCACACAGGTGGACTTTATTTAACTAATTATGTGACTTCTGAAGGAATTTGATTGCACACGATCTTATTTAGGGGCTTCATAGCAAAGGGGGTGAATACATATGCACTTTTCCATTTTTTTATTTTTTTCATTTCACTTCACCAAGTTGGCCTACTTTGTGTATGTCCATTACATGAAATCCAAATAAAAATTACAGGTTGTAATGCAACAAAATAGGAAAAACGCCAAGGGGTATGAATACTTTTGCAAGGCACTGTATGTCTATGAATACAGATGCATACATGGAAAAACAGATAGTCCAAAAACACATAAAGAGGACATTTTCAAGTGTCTGTCTTATATCTTGGAGATATAACAAAGACCAGGGAGTTATGTTTTTAATTTTTTGACCCATATAAAAAAAGGGCACTAAACAACTTCCATATACAATGAGTGCCTGAAATCAGTATGCTTTGTTTATTGGTTGTGTGGTGCATTGGCACGAAACCTGATGGTGGAAAATTCATTGCATATATTTTATATAATTATAAATGTGGCATGAAAATGTTGAAAATCAGATTTCCCCCAAGCTGATCATTGTCTTCAGCCAGCTCTGATTGTAGCGTAGGCCTAAGGAAACAGGCAGGGAGAGTGAGCTTGTCCGTGGTGGTCAGCGAACCCTCAACCTTCTGGCCCATAGCCCTGCATGGCATCGATTGTCCTACAAAAGCATGCTGAAGTGGCAAAGTCGATATCCAGGTAGGCGTATATAAACACAGGTTCGGTACAGTTATTGTTATTTGTGGTCGTAAACATTATTTTGAGTTAATTCTATGAGAGGGGAGGGTGTGCAATTTATTTTACAGTACAAGGGTAGGGTCATGTGAAAATATCTTTATGTTGGTGAGGGGGGTGCATTTTTTTTTAAACACCTTGAGTTGGACCAGACCAAGGCACATTTGCATTTTGTCAATATTTATAGGCATTAACAGATTAACTGAAATTACGGCATTCTCATGTGTTGTTTGTCGTGGATAATCATTCTCCCAAGTCATTAATGTAGTTACCAATATGCTCACACATTTCCAGTTATTCAGGCAAGCTTACCGTGCCTTCTAGACTCTCCGAGCAGCCTCGCTGCGGTGTAAAGTACTTAAGTAAAAATACTTTACTACTTCAGTAGTTTTTGGGGTTATCTGTACTTTACTATTTATATTTTTGAGTTTTACTTTTTTATATTCATAGTTTTACTTTTACGTCACTACATACCTGACTTCATATTTACAAATAAATACTTTTGGACTTTTACTGAAGTATCATTTCACTAGGTATCTTTACTTTTACTCAAGTATGACAATTGGGCACTTTTTCCAACTACTGCGCACACCTAAAACCAAGAACACATTTTTATTTGTRGTCAATGTTATACTGCCTATGTGGTCAAGGGGGAAAGAACACTTTTGACAACAACCGAAGCATCTTTGGAAAGAGCAACATTTCAAACATTGGCACACTCAAGTGCATAGGGACTCCAAAATTATAATTCCCAGGGTGATTGATGATGGAGTATCCTAGATATGAATTACGAAGAGATCAAATACACATCACAACCCTGTGAGACAACAGGAAAACCACTGAGCAGAGAGAGAGAGAGAGAGAGAATTGCTTATTTTACAGCTACAGAGGTCTGTGCGGTATTATGGAAATGAGAAGCGAATGGAATGCATCCTTTTTATACTTTTCCTTCCACTTTCCCACTGTCTTCTTTTTTCTCTTGTAAGTAAATCTCACACTACGTTGCCCCTAGGGCCTATGGAGGAGAGATGACGAATGAGTAAAAAAAAACAAGGCAGCAGCATAGCATCAGCGCTTTCTCTGTTCTGCTCGGAGAACAGCCATCATGGGAAACAGGAATCCACACACATGAGAAACGGCTGAGAAAATATATGCATCTAATGTGAGAGGATGTATTAGTAGATGCTCTGAGGCAATATGAAAAGTGCTTTTCTGTGCAAAGGGAATGATATACACTCAGTAGCCAGTTTATTAGGCATGCCCATCTATTACCAGGTCGGACCCCTTTTGCCTTCAGAATMTAGGGCAGGAGCCATCTCCTGTTTCTGAAGCATGAGACAGAGTCAAGAGTAGGATTATGTAGTGTTATGTATATTATGTATTTTATTTGTTGTTTTGTTTCCTGTTTGGACCCCAGGAAGAGTAGACGCTGCCATGGCAGAGGCTAATAGGAGAACCCAATAAATACTACTAAATACTACTAAGGGACCTAACATGTGCCAGGAAAACATTCCCCACACCATTACACCACTGCCACCAGTTCGTTCACACCATGCAATATGGGACCATGGACTTATGCTGATTACACCAAATCCTGACTCTGCCAACAGCATGACACAACAGGAACCGGGATTCGTCGACAAAGCAATGTTTTTCCATTCGTCAATTGTCCGGTGTTGGTGATCCCATGCCCGCTGGAGATGCTTCTCCTTGTTTTTAGCTGGCAAGGAGTAGAACCAGGTATTGTCGTTTGTGTGCGATCAGGGGTGTATTCATTCAACCGATTCTGTTGAAAAACTTTTCTTCACCTCTCTAGGGTACGTGGGACGGTAGCGTCCCACCTCGTCAACAGCCAGTGAAGCTGCAGGGCGCCAAATTCAAAACAAAAGAAATCCCATAATTAAAATTCCTCAAACATACATATATTTTACACCATTTTAAAGATACACTTGTTATAAATCCAGCCACAGTGTCCGATTTCAAAAAGGCTGTACGACGAAAGCAATCCAAATGATTATGTTAGTTCAGAGCCAAGTCACAGAAAAACACAGCCATTTTTCCAGCCAAAGAGGAGTCACAAAAAGCAGAAATATAGATAAAATTATTCACTAACCTTTGATGATCTTCATCAGATGACACTCATAGGACTTCATGTTACACAATACATGTATGTTTTGTTCGGTAAAGTTCATATTTATATCCAAAAATCTGAGTTTACATTGGCGCGTTATGTTCAGTAGTTCCAAAACATCCGGTGATTTTGCAGAGAGCAAAATGCACTCCCAGGAATCCCAGTTCCACAATAAATGTTTGTTTGTTCGATAATGTCCATCATTTATGTCCAAATAGCTCCTTGTTGTTTGCGCGTTCAGTACACAATCCAAACTCACGACGCATGTGCAAGTCCAGCGGAAAGTACGGACGAAAAGTCCAAAACGTTATATTAGTGTCCATAGAAACATGTCAAACGAAGTATAAAATCAATCTTTAGGATGTTTTTAACATAAATCTTCAATAATGTTCCAACCGGAGAATTCCTTTGTCTGTAGAATTGCAATGGAACAGAGCTCGCTCTCACGTGAACGCGCGAGACTGAGCTCGTGGCTCTCTGGCAGACCTCTGACTCATTCCCCTCTCATTCCCCTCTCCTTCACAGTAGAAGCATCAAACAAGGTTCTAAAGACTGTTGACATCTAGTGGAAGCCTTAGGAAGTCCAATATGACCCCATTCCCACTGTATCTTGGATAAGCAAAGAGTTGAAAAACTACAAACCTCAGATTTCCCACTTCCTGGTTGGATTTTTTCTCAGGTTTTGCCTGCCATATGAGTTCTGTTATACTCACAGACATCATTCAAACAGTTTTAGAAACTTCAGTGTGTTCTATCCAAATCTACTAATAATATGCATATCCTAGCATCTGGGCCTGAGTAGCAGGCAGTTTACGCTTTTCATCCGGACGTGAAAATACTGCCCCCTACCCCAAAGAAGTTAAACTGAAGCAAATTATACGAAACGTTGATAAACATTCCTGAATTTCTCCAATAGAAACTCTCGTCTGCAAAGAGTCATGTTGCGCAACATTTCTATAGGCTATGCAATTACCTGAGGAAGAGTTTTGATGGCCTCTATTAAAAAGAGGAGGATCACATCAGCTTTCAATGGGCTAGGCCTACTATGTTTATTTCTCAACTTTCCTAATATTAGGCACATTGCTTCGCTTCACAACAGGAGTACAGCCTATCCGGCTGGCATAAAAATGAACCGCGGGAAAAGCGTCCATTCGCTATTTAGGCATCGCTTTATGTTAGGCATAAATACTTTTTTTCTGCCACTGTTCCAACAGGTGCATGATAATGGTCCATTCTAAATCAAAACTAATTTCACAAAAATATGATTTAGTATATGTGAAGACAAGATTAAATCAAGAATAGTCTGATGGGTGACAATATTATCACTTGTGGATGATGTTTCATCACTTGTGAATGATGCTGAGCATGTGCAGTAAGGCAAGAAAAAGCACATGCCTTTTTTTGTTGTTGACTTTTTCAGATTATAGTCACACACGTCATGTCGCCTAACCCATAGGCCTATATATTTTGATAAGGTTTGTAACGCAAATAAAGTGTCCAAATTATAGGCCTAGGACCCCTGGAACACAGTTAGAGAGCACAGCCTACAGAGCCTAGTGAAACATGGATTCTTATAAGCCCAGTCATTGCACAATTGCATGTAAAAACTGAGTTTTGACTGGATAGTATTTAAAAGAGGATCTCAGCTTTCTCGTGCTGCTAAATGTAATGTTTAATTCTTAAAATTAAGCACATTAATCCGCTTTACAACCTGGCATACATAGTCGGCACACTTTATATGACTGGAGACATTAGCAGAATCTTTTTTAACACAACAAATTACAGGGTAGCCTACTCTGCTGACACTGACAAACATATCAATACAAATGACTTTGTCCATATTATAGGCCTATGACCAGGGGAGACACATAGAATATGACGTCCATTCAAACTGGAGAATGAAATTATTGTAAAAAACAACGACTTTTAAGTAGCACTGACCCAACAATGATAAAGTGAGTATACGCTGTGTGCACTCACTGGGAATATTGTCAATACTCTCTGCTGGTGACAATAAGATAGGCTATACGGTTGTTTGCTCACTTAAATTGAGAATTCTGATAACTTAAGTTAACTACTCAAGACATTTTATGCACTGCAGTGTTAGCTAGCTGTAGCTTATGCTTTCAGTACTAGATGCATTCTCTGATTATTTGATTGGGTGGATAACATGGCAGTTCATGCTGCAAGAGCTCTGATAGGTTGGAGGACGTCCTCTGGAAGTTGTCATAATTACTGTATAAGTCTATGGAAGGGGGTGAGAACCATCAGCCTCCTAGGTTTTGTATTGAAGTCAGTGTACCCAGAGAAGGACGGAAACTTGCTGTCAACCGGCTACACCGTAGTTATACCCTACAGAGCGCTCTTACTGTACTGTACACCTCCATCGCAAAACAGTGTGCTTTAATCAATTATTTAGTATAGTTTAAGGATAACTTTGTAAATGTTTCACTATTTTTATGAATTTCACAGAGGAGGATGGTCTTCCCTTCCTCCTCTGAGGAGACTCCACTGAGATTCCCCAGTGATGCTTTCTCCCCCAGATAGGGACACCACTAAATTACCATAATCATTAGATTCCAACTTCACCAACACTTCAAAGCAGCACCAGCACCACATTTCCCCACACCATTTGAGCATAACAATAAGTTTCTCAGGTTGAATTGGAACTGCATGTAAAAAAAGTTATGACATTAACAGAAAGTCTGAGGACAAAACAAAGAAAGGTGTTAAGACTTGAGATGCATTCAAGGCTTTTGGGGGCAGGTTGCCAATTGCCATCGCATCAGCCCATTCACTTTCAGTATCGAATAGGTTGCTCTCCATCCCTTTCAGATAACTGAGGTGTGTCTTTTTGCTTTCATCAAAACCCTCAGAGACACAAACAAACATCTAGTAGCACAGGGTCAGCCTCGGTTTTTAGGGGTTAAGTGCTTTGCTCAAGGGCTTAACGGCATGATATGGAATCTAACTAGGATACTGATTCCAGCAACCCTCCGATGGCCGGCTAACTCCCCACCAAATCTTGGACTCGAAGTTCCTGGCTTGCCTCTCTAGGCTACCTGCCAGAGCCCTGCTCTATTCTGTGTTTGGAAGATTGTACCCATTTCTTTCTCCTCAGGCTATTCCGTTGGAAATCTGTCATCTGGTTTAGTTAATGGACCATTAACTACAATATGAAAATTAGGCACATTAAACATCTGGCAAATTGAGCTCATTTGSTGAGAATGTCTGTAAAGTCAACGAGCAGGAAACACAAACAAATGAAATACCTGCAGTSAAGTCTATTAGAGATAATCAACATCATCGTGTTTACAATAATAGGRTGATTTGAATGAACGGGAATCAATCATAAGGTTTTTTATTACGAGCTTGCCTAAATAGTTTGAGTTGCATTTCTCATACATTTGAGTAAAGTAACAATGCTGAAGATTTTAGATTCAACATAATGAAATCTTGTTGCKTTGTTATTATGAACGCACTTATCCCAGAAAAACAAGCTAGGAGGACGACCAATGAAGAAGAGCTAAAGAAAACACAAACTCTTTCATAACTAGTGATGGGAGTCGGGACCAAATAATTGACTTATGCCAAGTCCAWCAATATTAGCAGCCTTGAAAGAGAGGTAACAAGTAAAGGAAATTATTCAAGACTATTAGAAAACAGTTAAGCCGTGTTCACATTGGCAGTTTGAAGTGACTCAAATCCTATTTATTTGCATATCATAATTGGAATCTGTTATTTTTCCTGTAGTCTGAACAGCCAAAAAGCACATGGAATATGATAATTCAAGCCACAGTCAGATACAAATGAGATTCCTGGCCATGTGACTTGTCTGAATGGTCAAATCTGTTATTTGGCATATCTTGTTGCGTGCTAGCTACTCTGTTGACAGTTTGAGAAGAACATGTGGTAGCTAATAAGCTTGTTATTTGAAACTGCTTTTTTCACCCGATTTGTCCAACTTATCACCTCTAAAATGTAAACAAAAGAGTTTATATAATGTGTCGATAGTGGGTTTTATGTCGAATTTGAATCGGGTTTTTAGGGCGGCGCTAAAGTTATCTTCAGAAGTAAACAGCGGCTGTCGCGGCTTTTGACAGTCATGATGGCATGCAGTGATGACGCAAAAAAGAATGCATTCAGTTGTACAATTGACTAGGTATCCCCCTTACCCTGTATTTTTTTGTGTTATCTGTGTTCGTTTTATTTGTCTTGTGTAGTTTCTTAATCATTGTACCTAAACTGTATGTGTAAACATGTATACGCAGGGCCCAGCCGTCAATGTTTTGATAGGTGTTTTGTAAAACATGGATGTTTGAGTTTAAGAGATTATTACATTTCAGTRTATTTATATGATCGAAGTTGATGATGCTCTGCGGCTGATGCTATGCTGCTCCCAGAAAAATAAAATACAGATTTAGAAAATGGCAAGGACACTTGCAGGCTACATAAAGCACAGGTTTACTTTACACATTAGACTGTATTTTGATTATCAGACCATTATCAGACCAGACCGTGACCATATCCAGGAGGAGGCAAGGCCTCGAAGTGGATTATGACCACTTCACTGGACTTCCTGTCACATGTCACCAAGACAGGAAGCCATGAGGACAGCCAGTTCAGGAAATTGAGAAAAGYTAGGTCAATGGGAGGGCAGGAAACAGAGGGAGACACTGACCAACACTGGTGTCTGTCCAGTGTTATTGTACAGTACATTCTTTTTAGATTACATTCGCCTTTGTACAATATACTTCTGTGTTATCATACCATGCTGACACCACAGACAGAATTATACAGAATGGTTCTAATAGTTGGATGGCATGAAGCACCTGTCATTGGTGCAAGTACACTGCTGAGGCAAAGATTGCATTCACCATGGTGACATAATTGAACTTCAATGTTCAAATGAAGATGGCTATTTTTGTTAGAGTGGATATGATGGAGAGACATGGAGAAGAGAAAGGAGTGAATAAGAAAGAACTGAGTTTTCTTCTGTTCAGATTTTAACACKATATCTTTCCTCTACAGCAGCATGGCATAGACAACATACGCCAATCAGGAACATCAACTAAACACATTCCATCTTCGCTGCCTCAGACGCGTTCTCGGAATCAGATGGCAAGACCACATTCTCAACACCACGGTCCTGAACACAGCCAAAATCCCAAGCATGTACACCCTACTCAGCAAAGGCGCTTGAGATTGGTTGGACACATGAAAGAAAGACCAACAGGCACCTGCACCTGCTACAAACTAAATTTGCAATGGCTGTTGCAAAGATTGCTACTCAAGGAGTGGCATATTTAGCCACACAAGTCGCTGCACAAACAGAATTTGACCTCCAAAGGCACAAAGCATTTTGTCTCAATGCCCTATTATTCCCCCTTCAGCTTTTACTTTGATCAACATTGCCTCGCTTAAAGGAAACTATGCAGTATTTTGTTTTTTTAATGCCAAGGGAAGCAGGAGCCAAAGTAATGAAAAATACATTTAAAATACAACACTGCCCCCTTCTGACAAAAAGGTTGAAAAACATAATTTAGCCACCATATGACATTACAGACATCCATATCAGACACATTGTAAGGCCTACTGCAGTGTAGTCATTTCAAGTCTGTGGATCTGAGGAGAGAACAGAACATTTCTGACTAAAGATTCTGATCGAGTGACGATGTACAGAGAGGTTATGACTGTGTTGACATCCTATTTTGAGCGAGTCATGTTTAGAACATACCCATTTACCTGAAATACACCATAAGTGCCCAGAAATCAATCAAATCAATGAGGGGAAACCCCTCTATGTATCGTGGCATGATTTATTAAGGAAGAGCGTGACAATCTCTAACCTCATGCCGATGTTTGAATCGTAACAGACGGAAATGTGACATTGGCACGGCATGTTAACCCCAAATGGGCGTTATCATGCATCAGCATTATCTGCCTGTAGCATTTTGTACCACATCCTATTCTTCAATGTCTTGACTGACTGTATCAGAGACAGCTGTGCTTGTTGGATGCTCTTTGTAGGTCAAATCAAATCAAATCACATTTTATTTGTCACATACACATGGTTAGCAGATGTTAATGCGAGTGTAGCGAAATGCTTGTGCTTCTAGTTCTGACAATGCAGTAATAACCAACGAGTAATCTAACCTKACAATTCCACAACTACTACCTTATACACACAAGTGTAAAGGGATAAAGAATATGTACATAAAGATATATGAATATGTGATTGAGGCCAACCATGGTGCTGTGAAGGTGTCCATGGACTGTAGTCAAGGCTGACTAGTGGAAGAGAAGATAATGAGGTGGAATGATCTCGATCATAGGGTCAAAGTCCTGATACACACCAAGGAAACACACACGTTTGAGCACACAGCACATTCTCAAGCACATACTGTAGTAGCACAACTTACCAAAACCATTAACACACTCTTAAGCACACAGTACATGAGGTTCTTCAATTTTCCAAGCCCCCCCTGCATGTCTCTCTCATTGTGTCAGTCTTCCCATTACGGCAGTAACAGAGAGGATTAGTGCTGTTTAATGAGCTTTGCAGGGCTGAGAGTTCTGCTACTTTCTCCGCTATGTAGACTGCAGACAACCCCAAGGGTATGCTTCACAGATAATTAATGCTTTTCACTGTCTAATGTGTGCTGTGAGCGTGTGTGTGTGAGCCAGAGAGAAAGAGTGTGTTACTTGTATGTGTGTGTGTGTGTGTGTGTGTGTGTGTGTGTGTGTGTGTGTGTGTGTGTGTGCGTGTGCGTGTGTGTGCTTGAGAAGCAGCGTCCCTGAACTTATGAGCTCAGCAAGGCGGCAGAGAAATCGAACAGCTTCCTGTATCTGTCTCGCACCCTCTCAGCGTGAAAAAAAACTCTCTCCAAGCAGCTCTCTGTTTCTGCGGAAGTGAACATGTTGTCAATCCTCTCTATTCGTGCTCTTATTCATGTTCTTCTCAACTGCTGCAGTGACAGCATTTCAAAATCCTGCCACCTTTTCCATGTCTTCTGTGCAGAAATTCTCAATAAGGAATGGGATCGAGAGGGTGTTTGAAGAGGTGCCAACCTGTTGACCTGTTCTGGAAAGAAAGTGTTTATGTGCTGAGCTCAAAATGTYTCTTGAAATGAGGCCTGTTATCAAGATTGTAATTGTTTTTCACTCACGTAAAAACAAAATGAGGCTCGGCATAGTCAAAACACCATAATAAACACAGTGTTGAGGATAGAGGATCACAGGACAGTGTCTGGATGAATTATACATTCCTGTGCTTCCTGTCTGTTACTTTGTATTCTGGTGCTTTGCCAATACAAAGAAAGGTGAGGAATCTAAAGGACATCTCTCTGCCAAACAAGACCACAATATATTTTTCCTTCTTGGACATTTCACACATTCTTTGAATGGTCTCTGGTAGAAGATGAAGTTTGATTCCCACATGGGCCACATATTACATTTTAGTCATTTAGCTTACATGAGCAATTAGGGTTAAGTGTCTTGCTCAAGGGCACATCAGCAGATTTTTCACCTAGTCGGCTCGGGGATTCAAACCACCAAACATTTGGTTACTGGCCCAACGCTCTTAACCGCTAGGCTACCTGCCACCCCAAATGACCTTGTCATTGTATTATTATTAACATGGTAGAACCACCTAAAAAGACACAGGCATAGCTTTTTCTGTCTAAAGTGGATTTGATCTAAACATTTGTAAACACAAGAGCCAAGAGGTAAAGTTTGACAAATGTAAAACATCTCTCAAATTATCCTCTGTTTGTTGTGAAAATACAATGACATGTGTTGTTTTTTAATTGAAGAGTAGATCTCATAATTCCCTCAAAATTCCTCATTGCCAAAAACATCATATCAATMCTCGTCCAAAGACAGGGCAATTTGAGGCCAGAAACAAACTCTACCAGTACTTCTGAAAGTATTTGGGACCCATTTTCAGCACTGCATTTGAAATATGCTCAAAATGCTAACAGGAAGAAATCAGTCAAGAGATTGTGAAAGTTTTTGACAAATGACATGCAAGCCTGAAGTCAGTGATATACATACAAATCACACTATCAAACTGTTTCTCCACCCACCTCAACAGTATTGTATTTCTTTCAAATACTTTGAGCATTTGATAGAGCCTGCCTAGAGTGCCAGATGACCACGGTTGGCACTTTCTGGACTATTTTATTGGTTTCATTAAACTAGGTAAGTTAATAAATCAAGCGCAGCTAAAGTATTTAAAAGAAAACCAATGCCATTTGAACCCAGTACTGCCCCCCCCCCCCCCCCCCCCCCCCCCCCCCCACACACACACACACACACACACACACACACACACACACACACACACACACACACACCCTCTCATCTCCTATCAACCCTAAATAGAAAACATTGCATTCAGGAGAGTGGTAAGTTGGTGCCAGTTAAGACTGGTTGATAGGAGATAGGAGAACACAGCCGTGTGTCAGTAGCCCAAAACTCTCAGCCTAGACTTGTGAAGTCTGATTATCAGCGCGGTGAGCAAGAGGGGACATGAATCGAATTTGACAGGACCATTTCTTCTCCCAGTCGCAGATAAATCCACGATAATCGAGAATTTCAATAAGCATTTGTCTACGGCTGGCCATGCTTTCCTCCTGGCTACCCCAACCKCGGCCAACAGCTCCGCACCCCCCGCAGCCAAAGACTCCCCAGCTTCTCCTTCACCCAAATCCAGATAGCAGATGTTCTGAAAGAGCTGCAAAAACTGAACCCGTATAAATCAGCTGGGCTAGACAATCTGGACCCTCTCTTTCTAAAATTATCCGCTGCAATTGTTGCAACTCCTATTACCAGTCTGTTCAACCTCTGTTTCGTATCGTCCGAGATCCCTAAAGATTGGAAAGCTGCCTCAGTCATCCCAGTCTTCAAAAAGGGTGACACTCTAGACCCAAACTGTTATAGAACTATATCCATCCTGCCCTGCCATTCTAAAGTCTTCGAAAGCAAAGTTAACAAACAGATCACTGACCATTTAGAATCCCACCGTACCTTCTCCGCTGTGCAATCCAGTTTCCGAGCTGGTCACGGGTGCACCTCAGCCACGCTCAAGGTACTAAACAATATCATAACCGGCATCAATAAAAGACAGTACTGTGCAGCTGTCTTCATCGACCTGGCCAAGGCTTTCGACTCTGTCAATCACCGTATTCTTATCGGCAGACTCAGTAGCCTCGGTTTTTCTAATGACTGCCTTGCCTGGTTCACCAACTACTTCTCAGATAGAGTTCAGTGTGTCAAATCGAAGGGCCTGTTGTCCGGACCTTTGGCAGTCTCTATGGGGGTGCCACAGGGTTCAATTCTCGGGCCGACTCTTTTCTCTGGAAATATCAACGATGTCGCTCTTGCTGRMGGTGATTCCCTGATCCACCTKTACGCAGACGACACCATTCTGTATACATCTGGTCCTTCTTTGGACACTGTGTTAACAAACCTCCAAACGAGCTTCAATGCCATACAAAACTCTTTCCATGGCCTCCAACTGCTCTTAAATGCTAGTAAAACTAAATTAATGCTTTTCAACCGATCGCTGCCCGCACCCGCCTGCCGACTAGCATCACTACTAAGGATGGTTCTGACTTAGAATATGTGGACAACTACAAATACCTAGGTGTCTGGCTAGACTGTAAACTCTCCTTCCAGACTCATATTAAACATCTCCAATCCAAAATGAAATCTAGAATCGGCTTTCTATTTCACAACAAKGCRTCCTTCACTCATGCTGCCAAACATATCCTCGTAAAACTGACTATCCTACCGATCCTCGACTTCGGTGATGTATTTTACAAAATAGCCTCCAACACTCTACTCAGCAAACTGGATGCAGTCTATCACAGTGCCATCCGTTTTGTCACCAAAGCCCCATATAACACCCACCACTGCGACCTGTATGTTCTCGTCGGCTGGCCCTCGCTACATATTCGTCGCCAAACCCACTGGCTCCAGGTCATCTGTAAGTCATTGGTAAAGCGGTAAAGCGTCACCTTATTTCAGCTCACTGATCACCATAACAACACCCACCCGTAGCACTCGCTCCAGCAGGTATATCTCACTGGTCATCCCCAAAGCCAACACCTCCTTTGGCCGCCTTTCCTTCCAGTTCTCTGCTGCCAATGACTGGAACGAATTGCAAAAATCGCTGAAGTTGGAGACTTCTATCTCCCTCATTAACTTTAAGCATCAGCTATCTGAGCAGTTTACCGATCGCTGCAGCTGTACACAGCCCATCTGTAAATAGCCCATCCAATCTACCTACCTCATCCCCATATTGTTTTTATTTACGTTTTTGCTCTTTTGCACACCAGTATTTCTACTTGCACATCATCATCTGCACATCTATCACTCCAGTGTTAATTTGCTAAATTYTAATTACTTCGCTACTATGGCCTATTTTTTGCCTTACCTCCTCATGCCATTTGCACACACTGTATATATACTTTTTCTATTGTGTTATTGGCTGTACGTTTGTTTATMCCATGTGTAACTCTGTGTTGTTGTTTGTGTCGCACTGCTTTTCTTTATCTTGGCCAGGTCTCAGTTGTAAATGAGAACTTGTTCTCAGCTGGCCTAACTGGTTAAATAAAGGTGAAATATATATATATATTTTTTAAACAATGATGCAGCCTCAGGTGTCAGAGGCTGATGCATATCATCAAAAACAAAAGGGAATAAGTAAAGGGTTGAATGCATAATGAGCCTSCTCTGTCAGGGTTGGGTGGAAATAGTGGAATAAATAAGTAGAAATAAAATGTAACATTTAATCAGAAGACTGTCATCTGATGATGTCCTGTCTCCATTGCCACATTGCTGCTGGTCAATAACGCCACTAGATACCTAATAAGCTAAAATATAGCAAACAGATCAAGTTTTCAGCTCTCCCGGTGTGAAACGAAGTTCCACCATCCKTTTGAGGTTACCAGAGTCCATGCACACCCTAAATCTAAATCTGTGTGCCCTTACTGAAGCATGCGCTCAGCAGTGCCATCGCCTCTCCCAGCGTGAGAGAACTCCCTCTGGCAACCCAACTCGCCGACCAATTAGGAGGCGATAACATCACACTAGCATGTCATTCTGCTAATGTAGGTTTTTTTGTGATACAATTTTAWCACAGTTGATAAGAATACATTCTTTATAGTTTACATGGCATCACTGCCGCTCCTACGCATGTGTTTCAAGACTTACCTTCATTGTATGTTGTATGTTCTGAAACCTAACATTTGCTGTCCCTCTACCCACACTGYTTATTCTAATCCACTGTCTGTGTTAGGGAATAAAGCATAAGTTTTATTGCGTCAAGCCGGTCTGCTTCCTCGTGGAGAAAAGCATATGTGGAGATGACTTGTCGAGATGGGAGAGTTTGGATGCCTGAAGGGAGGATTTGGAGTCAGGGAAGCAGAGGATTAGGCCTGAGACTGACACTGACTGGGTGAGCTTTACAATTCTCTGGCCTTCTTCCACCTACTGCCAGAGATATCAGCCAACAGCCATCACCAGGGCCAAATTTAGACATGATAAACAAACAGCAGCCCAGCGAAAACAAGGAAAGTCATACACTGGAGAGATTACGTAGACTGGAAGACAATCACTACAACCACGATTAACTTAAGGAGAATAAGAGTTATAGGAAATTACATTTGTTTCTAGTTGTTTTTGTATGTTTGTCTATGAAGCATTGTGAACTGTAGCATCAAAGAAATCACACAAAAAAAAAAGTTTTGACGGACTCAATTTTAGCAGTGGCGCTCAATGTAAAAGTTATCTTCATGCACTTTTATTTGTAGTCAAAGTGGGTAAAATAAGACGAGTTTCTGGAATACATCCATCAAGTTAGCAAAATATTCTGATTCTTATTAGCATGACACCTCTGCATCGCTCTGTGCTTATCCAAAGTCAGACCAAGGATATCCTTACCCAACCTTGTGCAATCATCTCACTGAATCACAGTAAGCATATTTTTTGCTTCTATAGTCTCCATTATTAATGTTGACCAGAATCTATATGCCGGGGAAAGACCGCTTTGAAAGAGAGCACACTGAGATCTGTATTAACAATAACCGCTCTGTCTGGAAGATATGGGGTGGGTAAGTGCATCTGCTATTGGTGCTTGTATAAGAGTTCGGCCTCAGTGGAGGACATAGAGAGGAAGAATCCTGCTCAAGACTGAACTGGTCCTCTTTTCTTTGGTCGCGGTTCGTTGGCGAAGTGCTTACTCGTCTGAAGGTTAAGAGAAGAAGAAGATGTCCGACATAGGACGGAAGAGCGTGTACGAGAGGAGCCACTGTGAATTGTTCACAGGGCAATAAATGTCTCACAGCCCATTTCTTTAATCAAAACCACAAACTGCCCTGATAGTAGTTTCCCTCCAGAAGAGCTTCTCTTGTCCATTTCTAATTTGGCATGTATGGTTGAAAACTGTATTACTTTTACTCATCTACTTGATAATTGCTGCATGGATATCTACTCACATTACTTTCATCTATCCTCGTTCCTGCCCCTCAGAGTCCAAGAGTGACAAATAGGCTTCCAACCCAGGTCTCCTGCCCAGGAGCTAAGCCAAAGCCAACTCTTCAGTTCTCAGGCATACCAATCATGCGATCTGTTTATTCTACATCAGGAATGCCTTTTCCCCACTGTGAAGAAAGTGGGCACAGAAGGGAACCAACAAGTTCCCATGTGATTCCTGATAACCTCTAGAGGTGGAAGGAAACTCCCTTGGTTTCGACTCCCATGAAGAGGACTAGGCCCATTGGTGCAGACCCGATGGTTTGTACCCCTTTATAATTGTGTTGGCAATAATGAGCCATATGTTCACATCATCCATAGGCCTTTCAAAAAGACTTAATGCAGTGCCTATGTGCCAAAACTAAGTGGTTTACCTTATTCACTTCCTTTTCTTTCAGGCCATTGGAGTTTCTAACATGTTGCAACCGTCTTTTCACCAATACAGACTTAATGTGAACGAAACAGTGTTATGCAAGTTAGAGATGTGTTGGGGAGAAGTGTTTTGGATCAATCAGGGGTCAGGTTTGAGAGTAATCAGTCAAATTCCAGKAAATATAGTTGCACTTGTATTTTTTCAAAAACCCAATTCTCTCAAAGATCTTCAAAGAAGTCTTAAACTGTTTTTTGTTTTGTTTTTCATAGACATTGTTTCATTCTGAACCAATTTTGGTCTGACTTTCAAATTGTGAACAATGACATGCTAATGARATGGTGTGCTAATGACATCATCCCTCACCTGAAAAACTGTTAGTGGTYTTTTGTTCATTCCGCCAGCCTCTCTAGAGGCACTGACTCACCAGGTGTAGATGATATGTTACGCTGCTGCACACAGAGAAAATTTGAAAAACATGCACATCCAACTTATCAGGACAGAAGAACGTATCAAAGAAAAAAGGAAAAAGAGAATGTCCGCAACTCTGCGATGCGCTCTGCTATTTAATCAGATGCACAAAAATACAATGTTTCGATCCGAGTTTGATCTACATCAGGTCTTACACCACTGTGAAACACACGTACTTAAATAACCTCCAGAGCAGGGTTCCCCAACTGACGACCCGCGGGTGGTTTTATTTGGCCCGCCAAGTTTTCCTTCTTTTTTTTCCTCTCAAAYTAATAATAATTTCATTGTTGGACATGAAGACTGAAGACAAAAGACTGGAAAAACACCAGGAAATCAGCTCCAAGTGATTTTTATTTAGGAAATCTGTTCCCAAGTATTCCCACACATAATAAAGAGACACGTGATCGTATTCAAATGTAAGCAAGGTTGAAATTATTGTTTTACTAAAACATATCTGTTTGGGCTTCTTGCGGTCAATTTGCAGTCTACAAATTATTTGTAATTATGTTCCGGCCATTCGCTCAAAAAATTGGTCAGCGACTGAATCTAGTTGATGATCCATGCACTCGAGTGCCTTCGGAACGTATTGAGACCCATTGACTTTTTCCACATTTTGTTACATTGTAGCCTTATTTTAAAATGGATTAAATTTAAAAAATCTTCAGCAATCTACACACAATACCCCATAATGACAAAGCGGAAAAAGGGTTTTAGATTTGTATTGGTCCCACAGTTGACAGTGCATGTCAGAGTAAAACATAAGCCATGAGGTCGAAGGAATGGTCCATAGAGCTCCGAGACAGGATTGGGGGAAGGGTACCAAAAAATGTCTGCAGCATTTAAGGTCCCCAAGAACACATTAGCCTCCATCATTCTTAAATGGAAGAAATTTGGAACCACCAAGATTCTTCTTAGAGCTGGCTGCCCGGCCAAACTGACCAATCGGGGAGAAGGGCCTTGTTCAAGGTGACCAAGAACCCAATAGTCACTCTGATAGAGCTCTAGAGTTCCTCTGTGGAGATGGGAGAACCTTCCAGAAGGACAATCATCTCTGCAGCACTCCCCCAATCAGAAATGTATGGTAGAGGGGCCAGCTGGAAGCCACTCCTCAGTAAAAAGCACATGACAGCCCAGTTGYAGTTTGTCAAAAGGCACCTAAGGACTCTCAGACCATGAGAAGCAAGATTCTTTGTTCTTAAGAAACCAAGATTGAACTCTTTGGCCTGAATMCCAAGCTCATCACCTGTCTAATACCATCCCTACGGTGAAGCATGGTGGTGGCAGAATCATGCTGTGGGGATATTTTTCAACGGCAGGGACTGGGAGACTATTCAGGATCGAGGGAAAGATGAACGGAGCAAAGTACAGAGAGATCCTTGATGAAAACCTGCTCCAGAGCACTCAGGACCTCAGACTGGGGCGAAAGTTCACATTCAAACAGGACAACAACCCTAAGCACACAGCCAAGAAAATGCAGYAGTGGCTTCGGGACAAGTCTCTGGATGTCCTTAAGTGGCCCAGCCAGAGATCGGACTTGAAGCAGATTGAACATCTCTGGTGTCACGGCCGTTTAAAGGAGTGGATCAAGGCGCAGCGTTGTGAGCGTACATACTTATTTAATATAAGAATTCGTCAACAAAACAATAAACATCAACTGAAACGTGACGCCAACATAGTGCTCACAGGCAACTAAACAAGGACAACTACCCACAAAACCAACTTGGAAAATGGCAACCTAAATAGGCTCCCKAATCAGAGACAACGATAAACAGCTGTCTCTGATTGGGAACCCACTCAGGCCACCATAAACCTACATACCCCTAGYCAATACAAAATCCCRATAGATAACCAAAAAAAACTAGACAAGACAAAACCCCTAGACAATACAAAAACTAAACAAACCACCCTTTGTCACACRCTGACCTAACCAAATAATAAAGAAAGCACATATACTAAAGTCAGGGCGTGACATCTGGAGAGAKCTGAAAATAGCTGTGCAGCGATGCTCCCCATCCAACCTGACAGAGCTTGAGAGGATCTGCAGAGAAGAATGGGACAAACTCCCCAAATACAGGTGTGCCAAGCTTGTAGCATCATACCCAAGAAGACTWGAMGCTGTAATCGCTGCTAAAGGTGCTTCAACAAAGTACTGAGTAAAGGGTCAGAAAACMTATGTAAATGTGATATTTCAGTTATTTCTATTTTATACATTTGCAAAAAAATTCTAACAACRTSTTTTTGCTTTGTCATTATGGGGTATTGTGTGTAGATTGAAAAAAACGGGTCTGAATACTTATATAATTTTTCGGTTTCACTGACCATGTCTTAAAGTAATGATGGACTGTCGTTTCTCTTTGCTTATTTGAGCTGTTCTTGCCKTAATATGGACTTGGTCTTTACCAAATAGGGCTATCTTCTGTATACCACACCTATTTTGTTACAACACAACTGATTGGCTCAAACGCAGTAACACGGAACCCAAACCGGCTGCGCTCGTGCGCCATCGTGCGCTATCATGCATAAATGTATTTTGTCCCCCTACACCAAACGCGATCACGACACGCAGGTTAAAATATCAAAACAAACTCTGAACCAAWTACATTAATTTGGGGACAGATCGAAAGCATTAAACATGTATGGTATTTTAACTAGTTAATTTGCACTTGCTAGCTAATTTGTCCTATTTAGCTAGCTTGTTGTTGCTAGCTAATTTGTCCTGGGATATAAACATTGAGTTGTTATTTTACCTGAAATGCACAAGGTCTTCTACTCTGACGATWAATCCACACATGAAACGGCCAACCGAATCGTTTCTAGTCATCTCTCCTCCTTCCAGGCTTTTTCATCTTTGAACTTATATGGTGATTGGCATCTAKACTTTTACCACGACAATCGGCAAACATTTCATCTTTCAATCACCCACGTGGGTATAACCAATGAGGAAATGGCACGTGGGTACCTGCTTCTATAAACCAATGAGGAGATGYGAGAGGCAGGACTTTCAGCGTGATCTGCGTCAGAAAGAGAAAGGAGTTCTATTTTAGCCCTTGGCAACGCAGACGCTCGTTGGCGCGCGCACAATAATTGAATAACATGGATTTCTAAAATTATTTTGCGACGCTCACGCACGCGACGTGTACGGTCTGGTCAGCATGTAAGAAGGAAAGACATTCCACAAATTAACAAGGCACACCTGTTCATTGAAATGCATTCCAGGTGACTACCTCATGAAGCTGGTTGAGCGAATGCCAAGCGTGTGCAAAGCTGTCAAGACAAAGGGTGGCTATTTGAAGAATCTCAAATATAAAATATATTTTGATTTTRTTTCACACTTTTTTGTTACTTCATGATTCCATGTGTTAWTTCATCATTTTGATGTCTTTACTATTATTCTACAATGTAGAAAATATTAAAAATAAAGAAAATCCCTGGAATGAGTAGGTGTTTCCAAACTTTTGATGTAGCAACTGCAGATTTCCCCCTTAACCATTAGTCTCTATCTGTCTTAGCTTGTCTCCCTCACCACAAACATAGATTTGCTTGAGCCAAGAGAATATCATTGGAAGAAGCCAGTTAACCAATTAATTACTGGTCATCATGTACTAACTGATACATTTATATCGCTAACATTACAGCAATAATTTTGATCATGCCCTGATGCTGGTTAACCAAAGGCACGATAGAAGCTAGGCGTTATCAGAGGAAGCAGGGGACATATGGTATCAGCTGTGGAGATGCTCCCACACACCCAGTCTGGCCATACTGATAAGATTCCCTCTAGGACTGTGAATAGCTCAAAGAAGAAGTTGCCTTTATGCACAGATTTAGGACCAGCTTACCTTCTCTCCAACCTAGCATTCACCATTTAACGGTAGAACTTAGTATTGTTTCAGATCAGTGCTTATATAAGCTAAGATGACAAGGTGGTATTAAACAAGTCTAGTCAGAGGCCTACTTGCTTCAGAGTAAGTGGTTGTCAATCTAGCTAGTCACATTGGGTCACATTCAAACTTGATACACTATTTGAACTTTCTTAAGAATACTCCATTGCTTACAAAATCCAGTAATATTGTACACTAACTCCCATAAGAGTAATGTCTCATTGGATTATAGTTGCAGGCCTTGTATTTACACAAAGTATTCCATTTGGTAATTATTTATTCTTCTTTGGTATTGTTGCAGGTAAAGCCTTTGGCTGCGTAGGGGGCTACATTGCCAGTAGCACCACCCTGGTGGATACGGTACGCTCCTTCGCTGCAGGCTTCTTCTTCACCACCTCACTTCCCCCAGTGGTCCTGGCTGGGGCCCTGGTGTCTGTGAGGGTCCTGAGGAGCTCCGAGGGCCAGTTGCTACGCAGGGGAACGTCAAACCAGAGGAACGAGGCAGCTGCTCCTGGAGAAAGGACTGCCTGTGATCAAGATACTATAGCACTGCTACTACATCATTTATATTGATGAGACAAGACAATATTGGATAGGTTGTGCAGAGCATTATGGGTAGTGTAGTACATCATGCTCCAATAACTACTTCCAAAGATGATGGATAAATGAAAATGTCTTACTCGGGCTGTTTACCATTGGAAAAAATTYTCACACTTCCGGTCTACTTAAGGGCTGGCTCTCCCATAGACACTAATGCAATAGAAGCTGGGTATTGTCTACTTAGTTAATTGACTGCATATGAACCAGAAAAAAATTAGCCAGTGAGATGTCTTGCTTTCTCTTCCATCGCTGCTACTACTATAAGGGATGTTCTATTACAACTACAGCCTTAAGCAGTGGATATCCTATCTGTGTCACTGTCACCCCAGTCATGAGAGTTACTGTGTCATTACTAGGGCCCTGCCTTTTTCTCAACTTCTTGTTCAGTGGGTAGTTTTTCCTCCTGCACCAAGAAATTGATTGTTCCTTCTCAAGCCACTTGTCAAATACATGTTTTTAAATCGCCACATCTTGATAGCTGAATCAACAACAAAAAAATATCTGCTTACCACAAATTAAGGTTCTAAGCATGTAGATTGTCTGTGCACCTCTCATTTAACTGGGTCATGTATATGAGTTCTGTTGAAAAGCTTTTGACAAATAGACCCTAAAGGGGATGTTCATTTTCTAAAGATTAATTATCTGAGTTAATTATCTGATGTGTTAATTATCTAATGATTAGGGTGCACTCGCCTACTTTACTGTGGAAAAGGGGCCGCAATACTGTACGTCATGTTGATATGATTTTCAGTTTCCTTCCAAATGACTGGTTTCACATTTGTCTCCAGGGATCATAATAAAAAAAACATTCTAACTGAAAAAATAAATTAGGCTAGATGCTTCTTTCACTTGGTTCGCACCTTGACTTTCCGGCAGGTTCGCTCGACCTTATTCATGGTTTCCTCGCCCGTAAAGGTGGTGGAATTATTAGAAAATTAAGTCAAGGTTAGAATATGGCGTATCTGTACACACCTCCACCACACCTCCATTTCTTTAATCTACACCCCAAACACGTACCTTGCTGACACTGGAATTTGCCCATGCTTAAATTCAATCTCAGGTCTGAATTTGCCCCTTAGAAAGTAAAACCTGCACATGGGCACTTTCTAAAATAACAATTTAACCTCACAGTGATATTTTGGTTGTATAGATTTCTGTATCAATTCTCAGATGCTATGCTCTGGTATTCCGCAATTGTAAATGACAAATTATGATTTGTCTCAATGACATTGAAGCGGAATGAACTAAACACAATCAGTCTTTAACTTGAATGTAACAAATTGAATGTAAAAAAGTAATTGCTGTCGAAGACATTTGGTTTATTACACATGAATTCAAAATTACACAAAAATAAATGGAAATAAAACAAAAGTTGTTCTGTGTAGTTGCATCTTTAAGTTTCTTACCTTTACAGTCTTACTAGTTATGTAGTAAAATAGTCAAACGTAATTACACAGAAATAACCTGTGTTACTTGTTTGTTCCTTTGGGATTCTTTCAAACAACCACCACAAGGCACAATATAGGCCAGGWATCAAGTATATTTAATTGAAGTAAGCACCAGGGAATATCCATTGTTTCCACGCCATTAKCTATTAAATGTCAGGCATGTGATTGCAAAATACTCACAAATTACAAATAAATTCTAGGACTTTTCCAAGTTTACAAAAACACTACCCAAGGGAAATGCTCATTGTTCTATTAACCCTCATTCTGAATAAGATATAAATGCAGCTTCCCCTTTGACATTCTAAATATTTTCGCGGTAGCAATTAACTGAGGTTTAGTGTACATAAAAACAAATTGTCATAGGGTTACTCTAAGTGAGCTTTACTTGGAAGGGTTTCCTCCAAAGTACAGTACAATGTTATCTCAATGGACAAAGGCACTACAATGGTACACTAGTCTAGTGTACAATGCAGGGGCTGCAGTGCTCCCGCTTGATCCTGGCCCTGAGCCTGCGCAGCTCCATGTGCTCGCTGTCCACCAACAGGCCGCTCTCGGTCAACTTCCAGGCCTTACTGAGCTGCTGCTCTCCGTAGTGCTGCAGGGCCATACGAAGGAAGCACTCGGCCAGGCGGGACCTTCCCAGCCCGGCCTCCACACACTGCAAAGCCTGGCCCCYGTGGAGCTCCAGGGCCCGGCTGAAGTCGTCCAGGGCGGGCCCCTCGTGGGAGCACAGCACCAGGCTGCGGCCTCGCTGACACAGGTCCTCTGCCCAGACGTGAGGCTCTTCTGGGGCTCCGGAGACTGTAGTGTCGGAGGGGTCACCGTGGCTCTGGATGACCCGGTCCAGGTCGGCCACAGCCCGTTCGTGCAGGTCGAGTTGGGCGAGGCAAGCGGCCCGTTGGCGCAGGAACTGCGGTCGAAGCTCTGCCGCGGCTCGCACAGCCACGGTCAGGAGGGCCAGGGCCTGCTCCCAATGGCCACTCGCTGAGACACTGCCTGCTTCCTGGGCTGCTGCCTATGGTAACATAGACATAATTGTGTGAGTACATATTATGATGAGAGTTGACTTTTACATCTCGTAATAAGAGTTGACTGTTACATCTCGTAATAAGAGTTGATTGMTTTTTCTTGTAATAAGAGTTGATTGGTTTTTCTTGTAAGAAGAGTTGCTTTGTCTTGCGTGGGGGGAAAAAAGTGATTATAAAACAGTTAGGATTCTGATTGGTCGATAGGTGTTTGTTGTTTTTGTTTTTACTTGTGCCATGCGTTCCCTGTGAATCGGGGGAATGAGGGTCAGCAGGAAGTCCAGTGTAGAGGGTTCCTTTTCGGTCAGCTTGCTCAGCCTGGTGCCGCCTCCGCAGTACTTCTGCTGCCAGGCCTCCACCACGCCCACCCTGGCCTGAGCTGCAGCCTCCCGGGGATCCTGGCCAAACACCTGAGCCAGGTGAGCTCCTGCTGATTTCACCTCACCTGGATCACAGGGGCAGATATTTCAAAACAGCTACATGTACTAACTGTGCACAGCTTAGCACTCACAGTTTACTTTCAGAAGCTACCATTCTTCTGCTGTACTTTTAAGTATCTTCAATCTACAAATGAACCTGATCCGGTATCATATAACAGCATCATCAAGAAAAGCAACTTTACAAAAATATACTTCAACTAAAACCTTCCTAAAAGTAGGCCTGCTTAGACACTGTCCATACTGTGTCATCTCTAGGGCAGAACAGGACAAAGGCTAAATCCCAAGTCGACCCATAAAACCTACGCCCTATGCACTTGTGAAAATCTGCGATTACTTCATAGGTGTAAGGTGTAATCATAGGGCATATGGTCTAGTCTGAGATAGGCAAAAGTCATCCAAAAAGAGCACTCACTGATGAGAGATAAGTGAGCGTCTGTCAGCCAAGTGCCAATCTCACCTTTGGCCAGTAGTAGATCTACGTAGAGGAGATGACATCTGGTGTCTCGGCAGTCAGTCCTCATCAGGACTCCTCCAATTAGAAAGGCCTCTCGAAGCTCTTCTTCCTGGCAGGGGACGGCCTTAGCCGCCAGGATCTCCGACAGATTGGTCCGGCAGTACTGCTGCAGCCAATCACAGACCAGTTTCCTTGCCTTATCTTTGAGCGATAGGATGTTTTTGGTGACGGCGTCCATGCTTATTTGAAGTGCTGCCAGTATATCCTGAGTACATTCCTGGAAAACAAAGACATGTTTATAATCGTCTTGAGATTATCTGTCAATCAGAAGCTGTCAATGTGGACGTAGAGGCCTTAAAACAATTGCTTTCATTCTGATGCAAAAAGCAAAATATTAGCACTGCATGTACAGCAGGATAAGTATCCCCCATTTTTGTGTCCTAGTACCTTCTGTTGGTTTAGCATGAGATAGGTGAAGCCTCTTCCACAGAGGGCCTGTACATGGTCAGGGTGCTCTTTCAAGATGGAGCTGAAATCAAAGATGGCCGTCTTGCGTTGGCCCAACAAGACATAGCACCTGGCCCTTTCRATCAGTGAGTTTGCTGCCTCACATCCTGCAAGTAGTAGACCTTACATTAGTTGTATTGCCTATAATGTCATGAATGTTAGTATATATAAAATATACACTGAGTGTACAAAGAATTAGGTACACCTGCTCTTTCCGTGACAGAGACTGACCAGGTGAAAGCTATGATCCCTTATTGATGTCACCTGTTGAATCCACTCAATCAGTCTAGATGAAGGGGAGGAGACATGTTAAAGAAGGATTTTTAAGGCTTGAGATAATTGAGACATGGATTYTGTATGTGTGCCTTTCAGAGGGTGAATTATTTAAGTGCCTTTGAAGGGGGTATGGTAGTAGGTGCCAGGCACACCGGTTTGAGTGTGTCAAGAACTGCAACGCTGCAGGGTTTTTCTCGCTCAACAGTTTCCCGTGGGTATCAAGTATGGTCCACCATTACCCAAAGGACATTTAGCCAACTTGACACAACTGTGGGAAGCATTGGAGTCAACATGGGCCAGTATCCCTGTGGGATGCTTTTGACACCTTGTAGAGTCCATGCCTCGACGAATTGAGGCTGTTCTGAGGGCAAAAGGGGGTGCAACTCAATATTAGGAAGGTGCTCCTAATATTTTGTACGCTCATTGTACATTGTACTATTATGACCTGTTCGAAACATAACGACGAAGCTACACCACAAAAGAGACCCTTTATCAAGTGTTTATGATTCAGAGATGCATCTACCGCAAACAAAATACAGTATAAACCTATTTTTAATCTGGCAGCATTACTTAATTTGAAACTTTTCTTCAACAATGTGCGAAAATTTGGAAAATCTGAATTTTGTCAAGGGGGAGGTCAGTTTCTATTACAAGAGATGGAGGATAAATGTCACAAAAGCAGGAATTCCTGATTAATAAGGAAAAATCTAATTCCTAACTATCATGGAGGAGCTTCCTACACAACCAAAATGATGACCTATGCTTGACCAAATGACAAGAGCCAATCACCAGAGGCCATGATGGCGATGGACAGATAGGCCACGGCCTGCCTCAGGGTGCACTCGCCTCGCAGGCCCTCCAGGATGCGTTTGGAGGCAGAGTGGCAGTAGCCCTGCAGCAGCAGCCGGTCCTTTTTAGACGCCACGGCCAGCAGAGGGCGCAAGCAGCTCGTATCACCACACTCGATCAGCTTCTTCAGCAGCTGAAAGAAGAACAGACAAAGCATGAGCAGAGTTGATAATATACACATTTAAAAAGTATAATTTGAACACAATGTTAGTTAGGGCCAAGTCAAGTGTATTGCTGATGCATAATAACAAGGGACCTTCAGTATCAAAAAGTATTTTTGTAGTCATATTGTGGTCATATCGTCTCCTGACAAGTGTTCAAAAGACATCTTATACTGTAGGTAATATATATATTTTTTAATGTTAGGACGATTAGAATGACTGTTTATGTTGGAAACACCAAACAACAGCATAATAGTTTGCCCCTTCACATAAAGCAATGTTTACATAATGATGGACCTGGTTGGCATCATAAAGGAAGCCCCGGTGCAGTTGTAGCAAGGTGAGGCGGGCCAGGATGGGTGCACGTGGGCTAGTGGGCCCGATGGCCAACAGCAAGCGATACGCTTCCTCCACCCGGCCCAGCCGGTACAGGGCATCAGCCACCAGGATCTGAGGAGCGTCAGCACTGGGCTGCAACTCCATCAGCAAAACAGCAAGAGAGTGGACTCCAACTGGGGTCCTGCCAGAGAGAGAGATTCAATCACCGTTCAATCAGGGTATCAGCCGATACTGAAATGACATTCATGAATTAAAAAAACCCTCACTGAAAGTCATGAAGATCTAATTGAATTCTAATTCAATAAAAAAGTATACAAATTGATACAAACTCTCTGACAGACAGGGTTAAAGAATGAAGAATGAATAAAAGATCATTCAAGCACTGTCTAAAGAATAGCCTTGTGGGTTATAGCCTAATTCACGATGCAGCCTATTTTATGAGATCTTTCACATTAAAGTACTGTATGTGTGACATGCAGAAACACCAGTGTTGGGGAGTAGGGAACTACATGTAGTTCAACTAGTAATTTAACTACATTTGACAGTAGCTTGGTGGTAGTTGAAATAAATGCACATTTTGGTAGTGTTTTCAGTAGTTAATTACTTTTTTGCCATGTAACGATGTAGCTAACTACTGGAACTACACACAATTTTTTTTGCAAAAATAAGAAAATATGGGGGAAATAGGCAATAAAGGTTTTTGTGTTTAATAGACTAAATTACACATTCTGTTAATAACTGACCCTAGAGTGAACTGTTCTTGCAATTTGTAGTCTGACATTTCKTATTTAGATTTGATAAGTTTTCCCCAAGTAGCTTGGATGTAGAGAACTACTTTTTCAAAGTAGCTTAAGTTCAGTGAACTATATTTTTATTGTATCTTAACTTCTTCTAGTGTGAAGTAATTGGTAGTTTGGTAAACAATGATAACAGAGTAGCTTCCTCAACACTGAGAAACACATGCGCTAGCTACCCCTCTTTGTAGCCATCTTTTCTCTGCGTAGGCTGTAGCTGTTTGGTCTGCTGGTGCTCTTGGTGTTCCAAGGGACTGAGGCTGGAGCTGTGATCTCCGGTCCACTCCTCCAGCATGACCCTGGCCTGCTCCAACAGCACGGTGAGCAGCAGCCCGCGGCAGTTCCAGGGAACCAGGCAGCGTACGGTCAGCGCAGTGTCCTGGGGCTGCAACCTGCTCGCCGTCACATAGTCCAGGGCTGTGAGGTAGTGCAGGCCCCCCATCATGCGCAGGACGCCCCTGCCGCACAGCGCCCGCACACAGCTGGAAGGGTGGGGTGCCTTGTGCTCGATCACCGCTTGAAAGTCCTCCAAGGCCCCCTTGTGGTCATCTGAGAGAAGACAGGAGTAGCCACGCAGCACCTGCACCGTGTTCTGGTAGCTCTGCTGGGTGTGGGAGTTGGTGTTGGTCGCCAGCTGGCTGCAGATGGAGAGGGCCTCTCGGAACTCGCCCCGCAGGAGGAGGCACTCGGCCAGCCGCACCCGCAACTCTCTGCTGCCCCCGTCGGGCTCCAGGTGGCACAGCGCCCAGAGCTGGGCGATCACTGGGTCCAGCAGCTCCACGCCCTCAGAGGAACGCAGGTCAAGACGGGCCAGGACTGTCTCCCTGTAACTCAACAGTCCTCTCTCTGCCTGCTGACGCAGTTGCATGCGGGATGCCGCTCCCGTCCCCTGGTCTACGAAGAGCCTCTGAAACTGCAGTCGGGCTGTGGCAGGGTGGACTCCAAAAGCCTCACCAAGGTCCCGGCTTGCCTCCGTGGCTCGCCCCACTGTGGAGAAATGGGCGGCCGCTCTACTGGTCAAGAGACTGGCTCTTCTTTCTGCTGGCATCCCCTTAACCACCTTACCTGTACCCGACTTTGGTTGTGATTGTGAATGATCCTGCAAGGCAACAGAATAAACATCTGCGCTCTCTTCGAACTTGCCCAGTGAAAATAAGAAGGCTGCTTGCAGCTCTTGCACATCTGTGTCCCCTGGCGAAACAGCCATTAAGAACTCAAGGAATTCAGAGGCAGCTTCTGCTACAATGTCGACGACCTCACTCGCTCTCTCCCCAGACTCCATTTCAGCATGTTTTTGCAACATCTGCTCAGAGAAGGCCTTCACTATCTTGGGCAGGTGCTGAGCTTGTCTACCCTTGACCAGTCTTACAGTCTCCGATTTATTGTCTTGGAAAGCCTTGAGATAAAGCCTAGGGCCTTTGGGACTGTGGGGATCTGAGAGCAAGCAGGTGAGGGCTCTAGTTAACTCCAAAACCACACCCTCTCGACATGGGTTTTGCTTTCCTTCGAGCAAAGCTGAGCAGCGTACAACAATCTCGTCACAGCCCTGACCGGCACCCTGAAGTATGGACTCCATTTTGAAAAGAGAGGCAGACACATTGTTGGGGCTCAGTGTTGATAGGAACACAGCTGCCAGGCCTTTGTTGAGGCCCTCCATGGAAGCCTGGATCTCCCCATGACCATTGAGCCAGGTCTCCAGAGTGGAGATCACCCTAGCCAACCTGGAACCCCCCAGGCCTCGCATGTGACCCATGGTGGATCCAGCATGGCTCTTGAAGGCAGATGTGTACAGAGCAGTGGCCCTCCCCAACTCTCCAGTCTCTAAGAGCTTGTCTCCTTCTTGGCACAGATCCGCCACTCCTATCCCAGCAGGTCCCAGGGCTGTCATGACCGCCAGTGATTAACACTAGTGTTCATATGACTGTCCACAAATGGGGGAAAAAACATATGTTATATAGAATCATAGTTTAAAATTAGAGATTCTTTTTTATTAAATTTCCACAACAAAATTGACCAGAATAACCAATGTGAACTTGAAATATGAGAAGTCAAACTTAGCATAAGTAACCTAGCACTTAGGGCAAAAACACAAAGAGCTGTACCGCAACTATAGTAACACTATAGTGATTCTAGTTACGCTAATGCAGTAACACAATTGAGCCTTTCAAATGATCTCCAAAATATTTCAAAGCTATATGTTTAAGTTGAAATGAATGATAAAGCACACTCTTAAAGGGGCAATCAGCAGTAAAAAATGTTTTACTTATTAATTAATTATATGTACCCATTCATTATTGAAGAATATAACTTGCCTCATGAGCTTAGCTAGTTCAAATGTCATCCCCCATCAGAACCCAGAATATAAACTTGTTTTATTCCAATGTTTGTAAACAAAGTAAATGTAAACAAACACTATATAGCTTCAAAACATGGTTAAAACTATAATTTTGATATCATGCATGGATGGTCAGTCCTGCATCCATAGCTCTGTCTATGAATTTGAGATTGGTTACATTTCTCCAGCCCCATCCCTCATCTTTTTACAGAAAAAAGGTCAGGGATCTGCTGTTGTTACCACTGCTGATTGCTTCTTTAAAGTTGGATGACTGAGAAAGATACATTTGGCTTACCTTTACCTTTAATCATTTTGTGAGCTCAACTTGCTGTTTTATGAATAAGGTACATTTTCCCCAGAGAAAAATGTGCGCCTAGGCAAACTTGCTCAGTCCCCTATGTTTGTCCCAACCCCTGCCCTCCTAGGTTTTCAGCCAGTTCACTTTGTTTATTTGTTACTTGTTGCTAGAGAATGTATAGCTGCTATCTCTGCAAGCTACTAAAGTTACATACCAAAAAAGCAACTATAGCATTAGCTAGCTATTCTTTATAGTAACTGAGATATGGTTTGACCTACATTTCCTCAGTGTGTTAGCTAACCAATCTGTTGGCTATTAAAATTCAAGAGYCAAGAGCACAGTCAAGAACACAATATACATTGCTGTGCACTGGCCCCATTTTTGTAATTCAATACAGCGCAGCCAACTACTGGTATCAAGTAAACTACTTTCACTAGTTTTGAGAAAGTCTAACAAATTTACTTCTAAGCATAGTGCATGTTAATACGGGCTAATATTAGGCTAGTTTACAGATTATTTTGCCTGTAATAAACGCGCGAGACAGTTCTACCTATTGTTCGTGGCAGCGTGTGTCGGTGGTTACTATGGAAACCAAACGCGCTGACTGCAGCACATTTCCAGCCTAGATGAGGTTGAGGAGCTGCTGTACAAAGTTTTAATCCATTGATTTAGACGCCTCCGTCGTCCTTTCAAATGTGTAAGGTTTCTCATTTCCGATTGCCGTGTTTTTTATGTAGATGAAGCGTATTTTGCCATTGAGATCTGGAAAGTATTTGCGTGGGCTGCCTGCTTCTCTCTCACTGCTAGCATCTGAGATGATTAGCATCTGTCTGTTCAGCCATGATTTGTCTGTTTCTGTTCTTTCTTCTTTCTGCCCATAAAGTCGTGCGATCGCCTTCTGTTATAATCAACAGACACAGCCAGGGTTGCCAGGTCRAGTGTAAATGTCTAAGCGAATGACCACTCAAAACCCGCCCACAAGGCTTGAAAACGTTTTTATTTTTTTATTGCAGCAAAAGAGGAGTTGCCACATTTATCCAATAGGTGTCTCCATAATGACAATCTACACTGTTTGCAAAAAACATGAAAGGACACCTTAATATTGAGTTGCACCCCCCCTTGCCCTTTGAACAGCCCCAACTCATCTGGACATGGTGTCAAAAGTGTTCCATAGGGATGCTTCACCATCTGGCAGTCTGACGGACAAATCTGGGTTTGGCGAATGCCAGGAGAATGCTTCCTGCCCCCAATGCATAGTGCCAACTGTAAGGTTTGGTGGAGGAGGAATAACGGTCTGGGGCTGTTTTTCATGGTTCGGGCTAAGCCCCTTAGATCCCGGAGCACGTGTCATCTCTCCATGAGACCAAGTGTCTGCTGTTTTCGCTCCACCCTTGTACTTGATAATTAATTAAGGACACTAATTAGAAAGGAAACTCCCCTCGTCTGATTGGTCTTAGTTTTAGGAATGAAGAAACGAAAACTGTGAGCTCGGCTGTCAATGGGATGAGTTTGACACCCCTGAAACAATGGAAATGCGAGAGAGTTGGAGAAGAAACAGCTTGGCTCGAATGCATTCAATGGGAGGACAGTTCTGATATGGAGCGGAGGACAAGCCTAGTAGTGAATGGTCTGTAGTGTAAAGACATGAGAAGAACAAGATAATGATACTGAAGCAGTGGTGCATGTAGTTATAGAAACTCTAAAGAGCCCAAGGTAGGGAGCTAGAGTAATAATGGTCACAGTGGAAAGTTGGGATGGGTTTGAGATACCACAGGCCTCATTTACACCCTATCTGATAACCAAGGCCAAAAAAAGAGAGTGAAGTTAAAACTGGGCTGCATCCGGAAATGAGAACTTTTCTGAACTAAAGCCGACCGTTAAATAAAGGTGAAATTAAAAAATGGTGATTGATATCGTGTGCTGTTAGGTTCAGCAAGGAAATGCTTCAATTGAAAATCATAACTAGGATGAAGCTCAGAAGGCAGTGACCCTGGAGCTCAGTGCTAAATTGAAGGGAGTAATTCTCTGATCCCAATATCTATGGTCCATGGATGATATGTTAAAGAACATGTGAAGAGACAGAGTGGTTGAAGCCTAAAGTTGATCATAGGAAGAGGTGAAAGTGACAGTGAAAGCTTATCAGTGCTGTTGAGGTTTGAGAAGGTATTTGTCTGGAAAAGTTACGACATAGGATTCCTTAGGCTTCCATGTCAGAGAAATTTGACCAGCCTCATCCAAATCAACTGTATTATAAAGCCTTCTGACATCAAGCTGATGTCACAAATGCTGTACAGTAACACAGCCCTAAAACCCCAACAGCAAGCAATGCAGGTGTAGAGCAAGTGTGCTAGGGAAAACTCCTTAAAGCCAAAACCTAGGAAGAAACCTTGAGAGAACCAGGCTATGATGGTGGCCAGTTCTCTTCGGCTGTGCTGTGGAGATTATAACAGAACATGGCCAGATATTCAAATTTCATAGATGACCAGCAGGGTCAAATAATAATCACAGTGGTGTTCAGGGTGCAACAGTCAGTCCCAGTCAGGATAATGTCAGTGCTTTTCATAGCCGACATTGAGATATCTCTACCGCTCCTGCCTGTCCTCAGAGGGTTGAAACAGAAGTCGTGGACAGTAGCACGTCCGGTGAACAGGTCAGGTTCCATAGCATGAACAGTGAAAACTGGAGCATCACAGTCAATCATTCACAGTGTTTTTAAATGCCAAAGAATGGACATGTAGCTGGAGTGAAAAGATGTGCCAAGTGTGTTGGGAACATGATTACGTGAATGTTAGAGCAATTGTGCGTAAGTGTTGCAATTGTGCGGAGGACAACAGAGCAGCATTTGGTGGATGCCAGGTGCAGAGAGCATTGCTCAGAGTATAGAATCCGTATGATGTATCATATGCATAGGCTGTAAGGACAGACTGATGGAAACTACAGTGCAGGCTGATGGAGCTTAACCCCATGATTGGTCCCGCGTAGTAAGAGACCTACTTAGAACTGATGGACTTCCATGGTTGGTCCCATAGTAGAGACCTACGTCAGACTGATGGAACCTTCCAAGGCTGGTCCCTAGTAGAGGACCTACTGTCAGACTGATGAGCTTCATGTTGGTCCTGTAGTAAGAGGTACCCTACTGTGCAGACTAAATGGACTTCCAGTTGGCCCGTGAGTTAAGAGGACCTACTGTCAGAACTGATGAGCTCCATGCTGGTCCCGTAGTAAAGAGGACCTTTACTGTCAGACTGATTGGAGCTTCCATGGCTGAGTCCCGTAGAGTAAGAGGACCTAGCTGTGCAGACTGATGGAAGCTTCCACGTCTGCGTCCCGTAAGTAAGAGGACCTACACTGTCAGATGAATGGAGCTTCCATGGCTGGTCCCGTAGTAGAGGACCTACTGTCAGACTGATGGAGGCTTCCATGGATTGTCCCGTAAGTAAGAGACAAGTTATTTCAGAGAAAATCAGTGCATAGGCTGCCTAAACATACTACTGCCAACCTGGCTAAAAATGGTTTTTGAGTCATTTATGCATTTATGTGAATTTAAGAAATCACTATAGATAAGTGGCTCTTAGTTGTGCAATTTAAAATGTTATACTTGTGTCTAATGTGAATGAATTTTGTCAAGGATTAGCTACCTGATCCTACTGAAAGGTAGATTAATTGAATAAGAAAAAAGAGAAAATATTTTACAGAATTAAGGGAGTTGCCAGAACTGTCAAGAAAGAAACTTTTGTGTCTGTGTGTGCGTTTATTGGGACTACAGGGCCGACTCAGATAAGTCTGGTAGGGCCGGTAAACTGTCAACGAGGGAGCAGCAAACCGCATCCTGCCACTTTCCTTCGCGACAGGCTGTGGAGTAGAAACCGTACAGTCACTGGTCGGGCTGATGGGGACGGGGTGGGAGCGCCAGTTTGCACTGCAGGATCAGAGATGGCATCAGTTGGAGAGCGGAAGACTGCAGTCAAAACACTGCGAGCTGAATTTCAACATTAAAAGATGAAGAAGAGGAGGAAGAAGATTGGACAACTGTTAGTCGATGGGTGGAAGACAGTTCTATCTATAAGTGTATGCGGTGTCGATAAATGGATGACGCGTGCGTAGTTGCGGGTAGGTTGAATCTGTTAATTCTGACACACGACATCCCTGGAAACATCTCAAGGGACTCACAGCGAAGCAAAACATTTAAAACTTTGTAAACGGCCCTGCCTTTTGTCCCACACATTGTCTCAAAACGTTAAAATGTGTAATACCCTCAATCACCAGTTAG
Source organism: Salvelinus sp. IW2-2015 (assembly GCF_002910315.2). Classification (NCBI taxonomy): domain Eukaryota; kingdom Metazoa; phylum Chordata; class Actinopteri; order Salmoniformes; family Salmonidae; genus Salvelinus; species Salvelinus sp. IW2-2015. The sequence goes on from NC_036857.1 coordinate 31,975,002, forward strand.
GCATAACTCATTGCAAAATAGGCCATGGCATCATCACTGTCAATATTGAATTTATAATTTGTTTGCTGCCACAGAAATTTCAGATCTCAACAACGATGGAGAAGTGATGAACATAACCAGAGACTACCACATCCTGATGATTATATCTCAACATAATATTTAATAGTTTTTATATATCAAGTTGTTTTTTAGAAACATCTCAAGATGATCAATGAAACAGATGCACTGAGCTCAATTCAAAAGTTTGGGGTCACTTAACACCAGTCTCAACGGCAACAAGTGAAGAGCGACTCCGGATGCTGGCCTTCTAGGCAGAGTTGCAAAGCCAAGTTTTATTGCTTCTTTAAAACGAGCACCACAGTTTAGCTGTTACTAACATAAATTCAAAAAGGGTTTTCTAATGATCATTTAGCCTTTTAAAATGATAAACTGATTAGCTACACCCAACATGCCATTGGATCACAAGGAGTGAGGTTGCTGATAATGGCCTCTGTACGGCGCTATGTTTATATTCCATAAAATATCTGCCGTTCCAGCACGAATAGTCATTTACAAAGGCGAAATAAAACAAGTCCACACTGAGATTTCTGATGAATTTGATGTTATTTTAATGGACAATCAATGTGCTTCTCTTCAAAACAAGGACAGTTCTAAGTGACCCCAACGTGTGTGTGAACAGTAGTGTATATTTAAAAATTTTATAGTATTCAAGTTGTAGAAAAAACCATATCTTTTTTCCCCCAGGATATCAATGGAAAACAGAGCATCTGAACTCAATTTTGAGTCTCTTGTTTTTTTTATAAATAAATGGGCAAAAAATGTCTAAACTGTTTCGCTTGTCATTATGGGTATTGTGATGTAATGCTGAAGAGATTTTTTATTTAATTCTTAAAAATGACTGTAAAAAACAAAATGTGGAAAAAGTCAAGGCTGAATACTTTCCCGTGGGCACTGTCAGACCCCTTCCCATTTTCCCATTTGTACGTTACAGCCTTATTTTTAAAATTGATTACATGTTTTCCCGTCAATCTACACACAATTAACCCCATAATGACAAGCCAAAACAGGTTTTAGAAATTCTTGCAAATGTAAAAAAAAAAAAAAAAACTCATAAGAAGCTATTACATACATTTTCCGACTTTTGCATGAATGACCTTGAGAAGGTTTTTACAACTGGAGTCCACCTGTCAGAAAATTCAATTGATGAAATTGATTTGGACAGGCCACACACCTGTCTATTTAAGGTCCCACAGTTGACAGTGCATTCAGAAAGTAAAAAAACCAAGTCATGAGGTGGAAGGATTGTCCGTAGAGCTCCGTGACAGATTGTTCGGCACAGATCTGGGACCGGTACCAAAACATTTCTGCAGCATTAAAGTCCCCAAAACACAGGCCCCATCATTCTACAATGGAAAATTTGAACCACCCCAAGACTTTCCTAGCTGGGCCACCCGGCCAAACGAGCGAATCGGGGAGAAGGGCCTGGTCAGGAGTAACAAGAACCCGATGGTCCACTCTGACAGAGCTCCAGATTCCTCTATGGAGATGAGAGAATCTTCCAGAAGAAAAACCATCTCTGCAGGTCTCACTAATCAGACTTATGGTAGAGGTGCCCAGCGGAACCACTGCCTAGAAAAGGCACATGACAGTCCGCTTGGAGTTGCCCAAAAAGCACCTAAAGGACTCTGACCATGAGAAACAAATTCTCTGGTCTGATGAAACCAAGATTGAACTCTTTTGGCCTGAATGCAAGCGTCATGTCTCGAGCAACTGGCACCCATCCCTACGTGTGAAGGATGGTATGTGCAGCAAGCTTGCGTGGCGGATGTTTTTCAGCGGCAGGACTGAGGTGTGCGACTTGCAGATCAAGGACAGATAGAACGTAGCAAAGTATACATTTACATTACATTTAAGTCATTAGCAGACGCTCTATCCAGAGCGACTTACAAATTGGTCATCACCTTATCATATCCAGTGAACAACCACTTTACATAGTGCATCTAACTCTTTTAAGGGGGGTTGGAAGGAATTACTTTATCCTATCCTAGGTATTCCTTAAAGAGTGGGTTTCAGTGTCCCGGAAGGTGGATTGGATCCGCGACCATGGCGTCGTGAGGGATTTGTTCCACCTTCTGTCTTATGTAACATATCAAAGGTACATATCATACTATACTGGAACAAAATATAAACACCACATGTAAAGTGTTGGCCTCTGAGCAGTGGAAACGCATTCTCTGTAGTAATGAATTACACTTCACCATCTGTCAGTCAGACAGACAAATCTGGGATTGGCGGAGCAGGAGAACACACCGCTCCCAATGCACAGGGCCAACTGAAAGTTGGTGGAGAGGAAAAAGTCTGTGGCTGTCAGGGCTCTGTGCAGGCCAGTCAAGTTCTTCCACACCGACTCGGACAAACCATTTCTGTGTGGACTTCGCTTTGTGCACGGGGGCATTGTCATGCTAAACAGGAAATGGTCTTCCCCGAACTGTCCACAAAGTTGGAAGCACAGAACGTCTAGAAATGTAATTTTATGCTGTAGATTAAGGTTTCCCTTCAACTGCGAACTAAT